>NW_010328020.1:764-4378 GCF_000700745.2 Antrostomus carolinensis | reverse complement strand
CAAAAAGGGACTTGAATTGAGTCGGCTCTTTGCAAGGTAACCCCCTTTGTTAAACAGACAATGTAAAGAAAAATCTGGGTTAACCATTTCCAGAACACGGACATTAAGCTGTAATTTTAAACTTTGCTTCTGGCCCAGGGATAGATGTTCAGCAGTCTTCCCCACTGGCTGCCTACCTCTGTCTTCAAGGCTGCACTAACACAACACAACGCCAGACCACAGGGGTACACTCCCAATGAATCATAGAATCGCCTGGTTGGAAAAGACCTTTGAGATCATCAAGTCCAACCGTACCTGTCCACCACTAAACTATATCTCTGAGTACCTCATCTACTGTTTTTTAAATACCTCCAGGGATGGTGAGTCAACCACCTCCCTAGGCAGCCCATTCCAGTGCCTGATAACCCTTTCAGTGAAGAAGTATTTCCTGACATCCAATCTGTACCCCCCCTTGGCACAACTTGAGGCCATTCCCTCTTGTTCCATCACATGTTACCTGGGAGAAAAGACACGCACCTGCCTCCCTACAACCTCCTTTCAGGTAGTTGTAGACAGTGATAAGGTCTCCCCTCAGCCTCCTCTTCTCTAGACTAAAGAGCCCCAGTTCCCTCAGCAGCTCCTCATAAGGCTTGTTCTCCAGCCCCTTCACCAGCTTCGTTGCCCTTCTCTGGACTCGCTCCAGTGCCTCAATGTCCTTCTTGTAGTGAGGTGCCCAAAACTGGACACAGTATTCAAGGTGCAGCCTCACCAAGGCTGAGTATAGGGGAAGGATGACATCCCTGGTCCTGCTGGCCACACTGTTTCTGATAAAAACCAGGATGCCATTGGCCTTCTTGGCCAGTAATTGGTCCTTAAACATAAGCTGTACCTTCTTCAAGAACTCACTTTCACTACTGAAAGAGTCCTTGTGAGTGCCCTGTTCCCCATTTCCCTTCTCTGCCCTGAATACCTTTTCTGACTTCTCACAAGTAGCCACATCCCTGGACATTACACTGTACAACAACAAAAGAAATCACCAAATCAAACATCTCTGATGTGGTTCTTATACTAAGGTATAAATGAAGTAACTCAGGACTTACAGAAATTGAAGGTACTATTTTGGAAACACTCCAAAGACTAAATGGAAATGGCCAAAAGACATGAGGTTTTCCCCTTTTCCATCCTAGAGTGCTCTGCCAGGTAACAGATTTCCTTGTCTCTTGACAGCAAAAGCATTTTCCCCCCTATCTCTACATTTGAGTGGGTAAACCCCACTCAATGTTCCCAGTGTTCTTCAGGCAGAAGAACAAAGAAGTTTTTTTCCAAAGCCTGGATAGACTATTTGCAAAGGCTATGGCAAAAACTACTGACCCTTTAGGACACACCAGCGTCAGCAGCAGCATCTTACCTCTCAGTACTGACTTGAGGTTCAGCTTGGCTTGTCGGTGCAGGTCCTCCACACAAGGTGGTCTTGAGGAGGGCAGGAACACATTTTCCTGCTGGTGCCACGGAGCAGTGTAGTGCACAGTCCATCTACTCTCTTCATCTAGGTTGGAAACAGCTGCAGAGAGAGACAATAATAAGAAAATTCAATGCTATTGCAGATAGCTATATCATGAATCCCCACACGTAAGTTTGTCGCGCATCATCTTAAAACGAAGAAGATGAACAAACAAAAACCACTGCAGCCCCACCAAAGCGCTCTCTAGAATCTCAGTTCCGTGACAGTTAAAAACCTTCCTCTCATTTCTACTCTAAATTTATTCTCATGTGTTATGTTACGTAGGAAACACCTTTCTCTCTTTCCATGTTTACACTTGCTGTTGTATTTAAACTTGCAACTGTTTTCCCCCCTCTAGCTCCCAGTCTCCAGACCAGTTTCCCAGTCCCCTGATCCCGCCAGGCACGGTGTGTTGCAGGATGGCTTCCTCCTGCTCAAGGGTGACCCTAGGAATACGACAGTCACCACGAGAGACTACGACAGGTTCCTTTGTATCGGGAAATAACCTTCTCCGACCTCAGGCTCGCTCGAAACAGAAACAAAAATTCCAGTGAAACCAATAAATTAGCTACTTTCCATTGCTGTGAGTGGAAAGCAGGTTTGGACAACGGCAACTCCTTGGGCAAATACTGCTCAGAGCACAACAGCACTGAAGAGGGATTGCTCTGGTCACCTCAGCCAATACACACGTGAAAATAAAATACTGACACTGCTCAAGTTCAAAGTTCCCAACAGACAGTCTAGTAATGAATCAGCCAAAGTGCACATTGCTAAGATTTGTTTATCATTTACGCTTCCCGAGAGACAGCCATTACCTTTTGTTTAAAGTTTATCATCAATAAAAACTTCTGCAGTTGAATGGTCTTATCCCTCCACCCTGTAATAAGAGGAAAAGGGCAGTTGGGGGTCATATTTTATGATCCCCCAGGCACCCTTTGGCCTTCAGTCAGCGTGCTGCACATCCTTGCCTTTAGCTCACTCTCCATAGCAGCTCTGCATCTTCCCCTGCTCTCCTTGCCGCGGGGGCACTGCTCACTCCTGTGCTGCCTGCATCGCTTTGTGGAGTTTGTCTGATGCCACCGTGGTAGCAGAGGAGGTGTGCAAACTGAGAAGCAAAATGAAGGCAACAGCCTCCTGTCATCTGAAAATTTAATCTAACGCCAATGTGCATCTGCCAGGATCATTTCAGATGGGAATCACTGGTACCCGTTAAAGAAAGTAAGCTATGCCTTTGCCTTCAAAACCTATCTACATTGAGCCTAATGCTCAATGCTTGTTTTGTCCTAAAAGGACTTGGGGCAGTGGGGAGGTTCTTAACTGCCTTTCCTCACTTTTTTAAGATTAGCATCAGACCTCAAAAAAGGTTTTTGAAGACTTTAAAGCAGTCTCTTCATCTCTGAGGTAGCTTGGTCCTGCATCCCCTCCCCTCTCGCAGACATACTGGCTGGAACAAGGCAGATACACCTGCAACCTGCGCGGGTTTTTTCTGTCCTTGCTAACTAGAGGTCAAACCTAAATCACGACAAACTGACAAGTCACCACCTATCTGGTTACAGTATCAATCATCCCGATATTGCAGAAAAAAGTGAAAGACATAGTCAATGACCTGCCCGAAGAGCGCTCCTCGCCATCCCCCACCCAGGGAGCAACACCAGCCTCCAGCCCAGTCCAGTTACAGTCCCACCACACCAAAATTAAACTCTACTGCTCATCAAAGGAACAGTCATCAAAACAAGTCAACAGAAGTGTTGCACACATTTGCCAACCACTCTCTCTAGCACAACTTGTCTATCTTAATGAATTCCAGGGAGAATCATGATTTTCAAAGCCATTCTGAAAGCCTTACAGATACAAACCCACTGCTGGGCACAGGCTCGGCACCCGCACGAGCAGGGACAACGTCTGAGGGAGGCTGGGAGGACGCCCTGGCACACAGCAGGACCCCTGCGCCCGGGGACGCCCTGGCACACAGCAGGACCCCTGAGCCCGGAGATGCCCTGGCACACAGCAGGACCCCTGCGCCCAGGGACACCCTGGCACACAGCAGGACCCCTGCGCCCGGGGACGCCCTGGCACACAGCAGGACCCCTGAGCCCGGAGATGCACTGGCACACAGCAGGACCCCTGCGCCCGG
>NW_010328020.1:0-648 GCF_000700745.2 Antrostomus carolinensis | reverse complement strand
ACACAGCAGGACCCCTGCGCCCGACGGCAGGTGACACGGGCACACTCAGCCTTGTCACCAACCTGCTGCTTCGCACCCACAAGTTTGGTTCCTTCAAAACCACTGTGACAAAGGACATCAAAAGCAACGCGGTATGCCAAAGCAGAGGTCCTAAAGCACTTCGTAAGGCTGCCTCCGCGCATGACAAAATCTTCAGCGGAGAAGAGAGTGAGATAAACTGAAGAAGAGGCATCGGGAAAGTAGGAGCAAAGCTAAAGGGAACTGCACTTTCCTGTGGGACTCCTGAAAGGGGCACGCACAACTACTTACTCTTTCTCTTGAAAAGTTTCATGAGAGATTTAAGCTTTGTGTTGATGAAAACCACCATTTTCAAGATGCTGAATGGCGATCCTGGAGTTTAAATCCCATGAAAAGGAGGAGCTGCAGAAAGGTGACTGTTTTCCAGAGTGAACCTGTTCAAACTGCACACCAGACTTCTCCAGGCTTCTCCCCTCCACCTTTCTTTCCTGAAATCACAACTTTAAATCTGCCCAGATCTTCCTGACGCACGAAACCATTTACAATTCTTTACCCTGAATTTCTCCTTCTCACATCTAACCTCGTGGGCTGAAGACAGCCAGTTTCAACGTACAAAACAGGAGGTGGAGG
>NW_010328019.1:0-27717 GCF_000700745.2 Antrostomus carolinensis | reverse complement strand
CACCCTCACTCCACACACGCACACATCCCGCACAACCTCACACCCCCTCACACCCCCTCACACCACACACCTGCACTTCCTCACTCCAGACACACACCTGCTCTCCCTCATACCCATTACACATACACAGCCCGCGCTGCCTCACACTCACTTCACACCCCACACTCACACTCACTTCACACCCCACACTCGCACGCACCTCGCACTCATCCTGCACTCATCCCCCATTCTCACGCCCTGTGCACTTGCACCCCCCCACTACCACACTTACACGGCGCACCCAGACACTGGACTCACACACTCACGCACACACACACGTTGCACACCCCACACCACATTAACACAGCACAGGGACAAACACCAGGGCTGCTTGCACCTACAGAGAATTGCACCCAAATTTACAGCCCCCCTCCCCTTCACCGTGCTGAGGGGTGGGAATACACACACCCGAATATCCACAAATACGCAGAGGTAAGCTGTTGCTGACTTCTATGCCAACAGAGAATATAAGCAACAAATGTAAGTATTTTATTGCTGTGAATCAAAAATACATTTCTTTTCAAGTTGGTTGTAAGTGCTTGTGCGAAGTGAGTGCACGGCATGAGTGCAGGTGTGAACGGAGCAGATTGCACACAAAAATAGATTAAATTCTGCAAGGTGATGCTGCTCTCACTGACTTACAAAAAGCTTACTTGATTCATACCAGTGGAGATTCTCCCAAACATTTTAATTACAACACAAGAAAGCTGCCAGGTTTTTGTCAAACTACAAATACATATTTATTTCTTTTGAATTAAGAAAAAAAGTTTCATGAGGAAATTTTAAAAATGTTGGTAATGTGAACTTTTAAGTGGCATGAGGAGAGAGACACTGAATCTGTTACCTTAAATGCTAATGCAAATAATGTAATAAATCATCATCTTCCTCAGGTTAAAACAAAATACCTCTGTTTTACCTTAACAGTGACTTTTTTCTGTCTTGTCTGATCTTTATTCTAGTCATTAGGTTTTCTATTCACAAGAAAATGATGGCAGTCTAACATACACAATTGTCATCTTGAAGCCTGATTTATGTTTCATGGATATCATATTACATTAAATGAAAAAAACAGCTCTTCAGTCAAAAAATAGTTGCAGCAAATCTAAGATGCTTTCAGTCCTAGGTGTTGAAATTGCCTTTATCAGGTAACAAAAATGTATTACTTGGCCACGTCTTCTTATGATGTAGCCTTGGGTCAAGGTGCGCAATGTGCACCTTCACAAACATCACCCTCGTGATACGTTGTAATACCACTTTCTGCAACCTCATGGATGAGAAATGTTTCCTTCACTCTAAGTCAGTCTGAAACACGATTGCTCAAGATGTGAAGAAAAATGTGAGAAAGCTCTTGTCTCCCAAAATGTAGGAGGTCTGAGGGAAAAGCACTGAGGGGAAGGGGATGGCAAGGGATAATTCTGGGTCTTGCGCAGATCTCGGCTGTACTGAGGAGCGCTATGGGAGATGGAAGAGCACCACAGCGCAGGCCTGAGACACGGACAGGGAAGTAAAATCTTCAGAAGGTCAGATTAGACTATAAATTAACTGGTTTTCTTTCAAGTTGATTATGTTTAAATTCTTGTTTTCTTCTGAAAGTCACTACAGCATTTTCATTTATTTAGTTAGTGTGTCTTCAGTTGATGTCTTTTTAAAAATCATCAGATGTTTTTTCCATTTGGGGCAAGTGGCAAAACTCTCTTCTAAAAGATCCTAGTGGTTTAAATAACAATACACTGTGTTAGGAAAAATCAGCATTCCCAAAGCTACGCCCCCACCCTGTGGATGAATGAGAAAGTTGTTAGTTTTAAAGTTGTTAATTTGTTAACTGTCTCCTGTGTTTGCCTCAGAAGTCTAACAATAATTTAATTTCCATAGCAAATGCTGATACAGGAGACCATCACAGAATCAGTAGGATGCTATCTGAGCAATCCCTGAACTTCTGTGGTGTGTGTGCCTCTTTGTTGACATTGTGTATGAGTTACATTGCTTCAAAATACTTTTCTAGCTTTATTGTCAGTGTTAGAAGCATTACTATGTAAGGATTTTTAGAAGTATGTTACTTGTGACTAAAAAGATTAAAACATTAAGAAAAAAGTTCACAATAAAATTAAAGGGAGATTTTTTTCATTCTTTTTAGAAATGGTTTTCTTTTAGCTGTAGGAAAATTCATTTTGGTAAAGCGTGGAGCTTTTTTCAATTACAGTTTACTTTATTTCTTTCGAAATTATCTCAGACATGCACATAGTCTGTACTTCGGAATGGAGATTTTATTAGTTGCTAGCCTGTCCTTTCATTTTGAAGACAAAAATCTGTATTTAGCCATCAAGCTCTTTTATTTTTAAAGGGATATTGTGTATTAACTGAATGAAGCTTAAACTGAATATATGTTCCTTCTAGCTGGTTTTCTTTTTGCTTCTTTTTCATTTTTTATATTTTCAAAAAGGATGTAGTTTACAACTACTGTTCAGTTTTGAAGAGAATCTTTGCTGCCAGTATTTCAAAAGCACTTCAAAAGCAAAAAAATGCTGCTACTTTGTAAAACAGTCAGGGAGTCAATTATCAGGAGGCTGACATATCAATTACCATGAAATTCACCATCTTTTGTGAAGATGTAATTAATTTACATGTGCTTGTAAGCTATTTGAAGCTGTTACATTTGTACATTGTCTACCACAGTAGCACCAAAGTGGTAAGGTCTCTATGTGGTATCACAATACCAAAGAAAATAATCTTCAATTACATGTTTGTCTGCATACTGGCTGTATCCACCCTTGTAGGAGAAAACATTATTCACTATGGGTCTGCTGAAGGCTCTAGGAAAGCTCCCAGGAAGTTGTGTGGGATGTGATTGAGACCTTATTTGCTGTAGAATAAGATTTAGAAATCCAGAGTGATTGTAGAATTTGTTAGTTTATACTGATACACCATTTACCCTCAGCAAGAAGGGTCTGATAAACTACCCACCTGCTTCTTCCTCACTGTTTTGTTTTGGGTTTTTTGTCTCCTTTAACCATTGCTATTCCTTTCTGAAAGGAATATCTGATCATTAGGCTTCCCAAAAGCATACCGTTCTGAAGTTTGCTGAAGTTCACAGGTGTTCTTTCTGCTAACTTCAGGAAATTTTGAATCAAATCCCTATTTATGGCTTATCAAAAAATTGCCACACATACTTAGTCTCTAAGTGACTTGATGACAAAGGCAGATGTTCAAATGCATTACATATTCTGCACGACCCTTTGTCTGTGCACACATTGTATATATGATTTATATTAACCAATCCCATACATTTATTTATTTTTTTGTGGTGCTAAATAAACTCCAGCCTCACATGCTTTGATTTATGAAAATGTTTATACAGCTTTTCAGTGGAATTTAGTACACCACAATTTCACAGTTTATTGAACCTCTCTGTGGTGAAAAACATGTGGAAAATAGTGTTAGGGTGCAGTGTGCATCTAAGAGACAAGGTATCTGAACATTACTTTGCTGCATTGATCCCCACTGGGTCTTTGTGTGTATGTTCTTGTTGTGCTAAAAGAGCTGCTGAATTACAGGTTCCTGTGTGTTAGTGTACAAGGTAGTTTGTTTTGATCTCTTGGTGAATATGGGTCTCGAACAGTCCAGGTATGGCAAGCTAACTTTAAGAGAAGCTTAAAGCTGGGAGTGAGCTTTGTGTGGAGCTGCATATGAGCTAGTAAGAGCTGCAGAAAGGCACAGAGCTACTGCTCACATGATCCCAGTTATAACTGTTTCCAGATCTGGTACATGATGTCCATGGGGCACCCTAAATTTACCATCTCTGTTTGGCCTTTACTAATCCACAGCCCATTTCACTGAGCAGTATAGAAATGCCCAAGGATTCATGAGCAATCAATCAGTTTGTTTAAATGGGGTTCCCCAAAACAATTTTGGCACTCACATCCTGTGTATGACACACCTAGCTCAAGGTAGTTTAAAGATTTCCTGGGCTAGAAGTTGTATCTTGACCATTGTTTTTAATAGTCACCATGGGCCTATTTCCCAATGAATGCTCTTAAAGCCTTTTGCACACATTTAAACTTTTGGCTTTTCCAGGATCCAGGTTCCACATTTAATTATGTACTGTGTTAAAAAATTCCCTTTGCTTCAGACCTGATAATTTACTTGGTTTCACCTTAACTTTAGTATTGCATGAAATGGAGCTTAATCACTGTCCATGCTTTACCCACCATCTAAGATTTTGCACACCTTTACTGTATTTCCCCTCAGTGGTCTCCATGTCAAGTTAAAATGCCTTAATCTGTTAGACTCTCCTCAGATTGAAGCCATTTTACAGGGTTGACCATGTTTATTGCCCTTCTCTGTACCTATAGCAGTTCTACTATACCCTTTTACAGGGGATGGTAATGAATTTCTGCAATACATTAAAGATGGATGTGTGTCAGGGATTTGTTCAGTGGTACCATGATGCTCTCTGTGCTGTTTCCATATAGGTTCTAAAATGCTGCTTGCTTTTATGGCTGCTGCTGAGCAGAGAATAAACCCTTACTCCGTGAACTGTTTGTTAAATGGCAGTAGGTAACTTAAAACTCGTCATTGTATCTGTAGATATGCAGAGTAATTCTAGAAACTTCAGTCAAAATAATGTAGTTAATAGAGATTTCCATCAGTGTAATTGAAATCAGATTCTGGCCTGTGTGTAGTGGACATGAATCACCTTTCACCTACCCCTATATAATTCACTGCAGCTTACTGATTTCACTAAAGCCACTGCTGATTTATTCTAGCTAAGAATTAATCCCTTTGATTTCTACAAATGATTTATCTTCAAGCAAGATATATAGAGGTAGTTTGCAGTGAGCTTTGCAGAAATAATTTCTCAGGTTCTCTCACTCTCCAGGAACCTAGACTGCCAGTGGAGCGTTTACACTTCCTTTTTTAACATTAGCATAAAAATAATTTTAGAATAAAAATGCTCAGGTAATTTGACTGCAGAGTGACTTGGAACAAATAGAGAGAGACTTGGAGTGAGCATGGAGAACAAAGAAACAATTGCTAGGCAGGGTTGGGTGGAATTCTCTTTGATTAGAGGATAATACACACATTCAGTTAAACTCTGAAAGCACTTAATTAGACTCACAATGTCTGGCAGAGGGAGGTAAGTATTATTCTGCCCATTTGGAAATGGGGAAACTGAGATATAGACAGCTGAAGTGGCTGCCCCAGAACACAGTGTCAATATGTGCAAAACTGGAGTTCAGGAATTCACAGTTCCTGGCTTTGACTTACAGAGTCCACTCAAAGGGGCCCCTACAATGTCACACAAGTTTCCAGTCAGCAACTCAGATTTCAGCCATGGTGCTGTTCAGGCCGTCTGGGAGTGTGATGAGACAGCAGTGCCTAAAGCTTGTGCTTCTCCTTGCCGTCCCCACGTACCTACTTATTTGATAACTCTAATATCCCAGGGAAAACTGAAGGTTAACACAACTTCATGACAAAAAAAGATTTGAGAAGAAAGAGGGAGATACTATAAACTATATAATGGGACCTACACACAACATTTTGTCTTATATCACAGTTTCACTTAGCAGAGGGACAACACAGTGAGAATGGACAGTTGTTTCCATCATAAGGTCAGGTGAGATGGACAAAGCTTTTTTAATATATTCCTGGTATTGAACTTGCTAATTAATTGGAAATGCAGCCTGTTTCCTTTTCATAGGCTTCAGTGAGCTTTGTGTCAAATCCTAAATGCATATAATTGAGGAAGCAGTATGTCTTATTTCGTATGTTCTATAATCAAGTCAAGACATCCAATTTTTGAAGACACTGTGGGAGGAAGTTGTATTTGTTATTCACTTCCCTGATATCTCTTTTCTTTCCACTGCCTGATTCACCTCTTTTATCATATTTCCCCTCTTTTTGCTCTTCCTCAGTCATACCCACCTACTTAAAACTAATCACGTAATAAAAAGTGCATAATTAGATTTTCATGATGCTCTTTCCTGACATAATTTTTGATTATGTAATTAAGGGTTCTTATTGGGCTGTTGAACTGAGAGAAGGTTTTTGGTTTAATTAATCAAAAGGTCTTGCTCAATTCAGGGTATTTTTAAGCAGTTTTGGTTTTAAGTAATGTGCAGAAAGCATTTCTGTTTTTCCTGACATATAATGTTATGTGATATTTAGAGCTCTTTACCCTCTAAAGTCAACAATAAAGAAACATTGTCTTGACAGCAGTCTTGGGTACTTTTATCTAAAGCACCAGAACAAAGGGTGGGGAAAAAAAAGGTGCATCAAACTTCAATATGCTTGAAGTAGGATGATTTTTTTTTTATTTTACAAATATATTTTTTATCTTGAAAAGTGAAAGTTTGTCAGATTTTGATGAAATAGTCCATTAAACTAGGGCTCTTCCAAGTGATTTTTTTCCCCATATGAGACCATTTACAAGTTTGCAATTCCTTACAGTTTTTGCTGACAAATGAATATTCTTATGAAATTTATTGTTTTGGGGAGTACTAAGAGAGGCTGCTGGAAGTTTTGCAGATTGTATTGAAAATAAGTATTTGCCCTGAGCAAACACAACCAAGCAAAAATCACTTTTTCAATTTTTTTCTCTATAAGTACATGGAGGAAAAAGAACAGGAATGATGGCGCTTGTTTTTGTTTATAATTTGCTTCTTCCTAACGGCATGTGTATTGTTTTCCACCATAAGTACATCTTACAGGAAAAGCCACCTACCTTTGTGTCAGCACAACCAATGCATATAAGAAAAGTGAGGAAGAGGTGGAGACTAGAGTTACGCAGCCGCTTCTAAACTAGTGTGGTTTTCATAACTAGAGCTGGAAAAGAGTCTCCCTCATGGAACAGAGATTTGAAGATCAGAGCAAAAGTGTTTTATGAAATACATGCTATCCAGCAGGCATCCATCCATCCACTCTTCTTTTCTCTAGTTCTATTCTCTGCTTTTTCTCATGTGCCTCAGTGGTTTTGAAGACGTAGATCTTGATTTTGGGGGCTAGGGACTGGCCATAGTTCAGCAATCTGTCCTCTGCTGGCTTTCAACTGCAAGATGTGCATAGGAGCTTTGATGGATCATTCACATGCTTAAGTTCAGATCACACTTAAGTGATTGACTCAGTTACTACTCCCTGTGCTGGCGTAAGGGAAAGGAGCGAGACATCGTATAACATGATGCTGCCTCAGCTGCTGCTTTGACACTCGGTGTTCCAAATGTATTTGAACAGAGATGCAATTTCTGGGTTTTATTGTCTGCGCCTACAATTTTGGTCAGATAGAAAATATCTTTTTTTTTTAAATACTGGGGGACATCAGTAACCTAATATGCGTTTGTGAGATGATGTGTGAACTCTTCTCCACTAAATACTAAGAGTAAGGGAAGTCTGCATTTGATCAAATAAAGATCTTTTACTAAGGATGGGCTGAACCAGTTAGATATCACATTAGCACAAAATAGATAGCTTTGTCATACATGACTTTGCCATTTACAGTGTCCCTGGCCAACTTCTATTCAGGGTAAAACTCCCTCCATGGTTATTGTAGTGCAAATATTTTATATCCATAAGGCTGAATTCATATAATTGGGAAAAATTTAGTCCTGTATGTAGCTTAGACTGTTGTTTTATGGTTGGACCTGAGTCAATCTAAGTGTGAGCTATCTTTTTTCCCCTTTCTACATTGCTGCATGTTTTCACCACCTCCTTTGTGAAACTGTGGTGAACGGGATCACAAACTGATCAGCTGATCCAGCTGAAAATTAACCGGAAGGCAACAAACAAAAGGTCCTTTTTTAGTCAGATTTACTCCCTGACTGGCTCAGTGTGTGACCCCTGAGAGCTACTGTTGGCATGAGAGGAGGTGTAAGGTCTCGTGCTGAGGGCAGGGCTGGGAGAAGGATGGGACTCCTCCTTTGGCAGTAAGTCACATGCAGGTGAGTTTAAAGCCATTTGTGAAACTATAGCCTTACATTGCTGCATGCAGCAGTGCTGCATGCAGTCCATGGAATTATAGCCATTTATATAAGGTCAGTGCACAGGCTGTGAGCTCACAGTGTAGGAGCAGGAAGATATTCTGGGAAATCATCACCCAGTGCTATCAGAATGCTCCCACTAGAGAATGGGAGTCAGGCTTCTGTTGCCATATTGATATCGTTAAAGGGACTTTTGTTGCCCTTGCTGATTTTGTGCAGCAACGTTAAAAGTAGGTGTAGCAATAAAAATGCCGTTAAACTGACAGTATCACTTGTGAAATCACAGAACACTTTCATTTGAATTACAGTGTAAATGCTGTACAAGTCGTAACAGGAAGCCAGTGATAGCAAATTAAAGTTAGGAGGAGGCCTATGTGCTTTGCCACAGGAGATGGAACTTGGTGTAAACACTAATGGCCCAGAACACAGCATGCAGAAGGTCCTGGACTAAAGATGGAAGGAAATGAGGCAGATCTGTTTTTCTTGCAGCTTTTCTTAACAACCAAATTGTGTTAATGATAACAAACATGCCAGTTATGACCCCTTTGCTTTCAGAAGCTTGGTACTTTTGAGAAATCTTTATTTTGGCCAAAACTTTCCAGTCTAAGTGCAGAGGTAAAAAAAGTGAAGTTTTGTTCAGAATGCTGAATGGAGTAGAAGTGAAAAAATACTCTTTCCTTTTCAAAACTGAAGAAAAATATCACCAAGTAGACTCAGTGCTATGCTGGAATTTCTTCTCAGGGCGGGGAGGGGGAAGTTAATTAGAACTGAATGTAGCTAACATGCTACAGAATGCTTTTTTTAAACAAAAAGTACTTACCACATCTAAGGTGCTTGTCTTCAGCATGCACGACATTTGGATTTTATAGCTCAGAGGTGCACCCTGGTGTTATGTGACAATAAAGTGCTAAGCAGGATTTCCTTTCCCTTTCTGAGGACGTTGACTTGAACTAAATTGTGCAGCCAGTTTTACACCTTTACACCCATTGCTGATCTCCATGATGATTTATTATGTAAATAGTCCCAAGCCCTGAAACGGACCTCCATAATTCAGACTTTTCTGGAAGTCCCTGCAGACTTCAGACAGCAGCCCTGAGCTCTGCCAGTCCCTCAGGAAGAAGGCAAAACTCCTTTTACATTTGCTTTCTCCCAGGAGAGGAAACACCTATTTTGAAGTGTCCAGACAAAACCCTCTCTTTGAGTGGCTGATGCTGTGGGCATGGCTTGCACTAGAAATGTATTTTCATTGTTCAAGCACCAAAAACCCTGCAGAGCCCTGTCTTTCCTGTGCTCCTCTAGACAAGTAGAAGACAGTGTTTTGTATGTGAAGTTTAGGCTTTGGCTAGATTTCTGTTTGGTATGCACGAGGTCATAGCAACCAACAAAGCTTGTGCAAGGTAATCATACGAATAGGCCAACTGAAGTCATTGACAATATCCATGTGCATAAGGGTGGAGGAGGGGTCAGTAAATCTGAGTCTCTGCATTTCATTTGAATGACCTCTGATATGGAAATTATTTTTCCACTCTACTGGCTGAACAAATGACAGAACCATTTCAGTTTCAAATTGAGCGTACTTCTTAATAACACCAAACCAGGACAGTTAACAGCTTCTTTCTTCTATGTCAGTACAACATATTGCAACTAAATTTTTGTATAGGAAGTTTCCTTAAAGTAGTAGCTGAGATTTAAGTTACAAAGCACAGACATATAGGGGGAAACTAGAGCACTAAAATACCTATTTTAAAAAGAATGCCAAAGGAGCCAACATAATACTGAGACAGAGACATTCAAGAAGGTTGTGGAAAAGTTTCTAGTGACAAAAGCATAGAAAAATCATTTTGCACTTTATAAACTGAACCAGTCTGGGTGGAAAGAGAAAGAATCAGCCTCATACCCTCAATTTGTCCACACACACTTCAGTTTTGTCAATATGCTTTTTTGTTCCAGTTATATTTAGAATCAAAGTATTTGGGAAACACTGAAAGGATAAAGTGAAGCTTAAATAAGATAAGGATGACTGGAGAGCTCAGTAGACCTGTTGGGTTACACATGTTAATTCTGGCCCAGTAGGCAGAAGATACAAGAGGCAAAATCAGAACAAAGCTCCTTTTGTCTAAATGAGGATGCCTCTAAAGAATACCTAACAGCAAATCAAGAATAAATGAATACAGTAATGAGCAGAGAGAGGAACTGAGAGGAAAGGAAACAAGTCTTCTTAAATCTGAGTCAAGGAGCCAAGGAATGGTCTTGAACTGGCTTTGTGAAAAACATTGAGGTCTGCACATGCATGAATAAAATCTGTACTGTGTGGTAAAAGTCAGGGACATTTCTTGATGACTCTCTGAGTTTCTTACAAGAAATTATGAGATATAAAGATTAGATGAAAGGTCAGAGAGAAGGTAATTTATCAATTTAATTCCTGGTGCTACTAATAGCTTTCCTTGTGACCGAAGTCATCCCACTAGTAAGCAAAATCAGGGCTGATGCCCAGGCGTGTGTCAGAGGTGGAGGGCAATTGCTAAAGCTCTATAAATCTGCAAACATTATTCAACTCCTTTTGGTTTAAGAAATTCTGACAGGATTTTGTTGTATTGTAAACCAGGATCTTTGGTAGTTTAGTATTCTGTTTCCTTCATTTTTACTGAATACAAGGTTTCTGTCAAAAAATCAGAATAGTTACTCTATTACCTGTGAGAGAAGCAAAATACAATGCAAAGCAAGCTTTTCTGTGCACAAGATAGAATGTGTAACAAGCCAGTCCTGTGGCATTCAGATACATGCAAGTCTAACTAGCACTTGCTTGTGTGGCAAATAAAGTCTCATTATCACCTCTCAGACAGGAAAAATTGAAAGTGAGAGATTATCCAGCCTTGGGTCTTCCACCTCTCAGGCACTTCAGAGTGTCGGAGCCACTCAGTTGCATTTGCATCTTTCCACTCAATTAGATTTCTCACTCTGCAGTCAGAAGCAGTGATTGGCAAAAATATTTTTCCCATCTGCTCTGTCACTTTGGCTGCTATTTTTAAAAAATACACTTCTGTTTTTTAAAGACATGTTGTTTCTCATGTTTATATATTTTTAGGTAATTGTAGGCTTTTCTGGCCTAGGCATGGTTCTAAAGACTATAAAAGGAAAATAGTCTCAAATTTTCAAGCCTCAGTATGTTCAGCTTCTTAAAATGACTGGTTTTAGGGCTGCTACCCACCAGAAGCACACACGGATGTCAGGCAGTAGGTGTTCAGTAAAATAAGCCATGAAGATAATCATATTTGGATATGAGAACACTTACATTTCAAATCTGATCTTCAGATTCTATTGCATCTCTGGTTGTCTAAACACTGTTATGTTCCTAACAGATCCTATTATTGTTACATATTATTTGTTATTATGACAATGAATGGAGACTGCAATTCAGGATCGAAGTGTCTTTATCTGCCTCTCTATAGCACATCTGAAGGTGTGGTTTACAGTACTAAGTCATGCAGTACTAATACATTGTATTCTACCCAATAGGTACCAGACCACCACTGATTTCAGTAAGGAGCTCCTTCTGCCAGGACTATTAAAAAAACCCAACAAACTCACAAATGTGTTTTTGATTGAAATGTGAGATTTTAACAAAATTGTTCTGTGGGAAAAGTGTCTGCTTTCTTTGGACATGTTGCTGATCCTTTGAAATGTGAAAAATATGAAAACTGCAGATTTTGGGTTTAGCCAAAGTGTTAGTTTTTCAGATTTTTTAATAAGTCTTTTGTGAGAGAGACAGATGAAAATCTGATCAGTCCTGTTGGCTTTATAAAGAAAGAATAATTTAGTTTTTATTGACTTAGAATTGTATAAATCTCACATATTGCATGTATGGCTATTATCCTTTGTAAATGACTTCAAGGCAAAATATTAAGGTAAAAGGTAAAATATCAGCCCTGTGCAGAAATCCTGATGTTAAGTTTCAGAGGCCTGACTGGAGGTAGGAGAGGATCATTGCATTAGTGGAGTGCTGTATGTGGACTAATTACAGAAACAGCTGGTCTAATTTCTCTGGCACAGCACTGTGTAAATACAGCTATATTGCCTCTCCTGTCAAATGATTTTTATTTTTTCATATCATGACATTGCCCAGTGCTGTTTAGATATATTGTCAGTGTCCTTTTCTCAGATTACAGAGGGTAGGAATGCGGGGTTAGTGTGAGGCTGCTGGCAGTAAGATGGTGAGAAAGATAAAGAAGGTCTGAGATCTGGATTTGAAGAAAACAGTGGGAATCAGAGGGAGAGAATTGTGTGTAAACCTCATGATGAAATGTCGTGCTAATACCACTCGAATACTCCTATGCATACCCACTTAATAATTTGTTTTAGTAATCCTTCAGTTATCTCAGTTATACTGTTAGCAATGGGAGAACTCTTTACCATCTGGATTTATTGATTTTAGGGCATGCAGTGTTGAACTGGAAAAAATTTAGAGAACTGAGAGAGTGAATCAAATGTGGATTCCCCTGGGAAATCCACTAGTAAGTCCATTACTGGACAGCAGAGAAAACAGCTAGAAGCCAAGCAGAATAAATAGAATCACTCCCCATGGAAATGATTAAAAATGGGCACCAGAAAGGAAAAGATCTATGAGGAATTTCTGCTAATGCCAGACTGGGAACTGAACGACTGTACAAACCAGTGCTGTTTTCCCAAGAATTTTCTTGTCCATTCTGCATCTTTTTTTAGGGTGAGGTTTCCTTTCTAATGCAGAATATGTAGCAATATGCCAGTGAGGGAAGCTCTGTGAGTTTAGCCCTGTCAGTCATTGAGGAGCACCTGGCCCCTGGGCAGAAATCCAGAGGAGCTTCTTGCCAAGGAAGTAGCTTATACAAACTGTGAACTGTGTCCACCTGTTAGGCACTGCATGCTCTTGATTTATGTCTTGCACCACAGACACATTTGGTACAACTAGCTCTTTACATTAGTTTAATAGCAATTCTTGTAGCTGGCACTCAGTTTACTTGCAAACACATACATGCAGATACAGGTATTCTTTCCCTGTCTATCCGCCTTCTGTTCTGTTTGAAGGGCTTTCTTTCCTTGTGTGCTTCCAGCCGTGGATACACACCACGCAATTAAAACTCTGTATACAGCACAGTGCTATATTCAGTAGTAATGTTGAGTTAGTCTGTGTTGCTTTTGAATTTTCCAAATAACTCACATTCTCCCCTGAGAAAATCAGCTAATGTGATCTTAAAATATTTTGAGGAAAAGAATTTAAACACTTTGAAAATATTTCTCAGAGTGATACCAAACCTCTTGTTCTTTCACCGCAGTTAGTTGCAAAATCTCATTTCAGTGTGATGAGAGCACTGCTTGCTCATTGTGCCTAACTTGACATTAGAACTGTGTGTCTTGGGAGATTAAGATATTATGTGGGCTGGAAGATCTTATGCCATATGCTGAAAAGCCCGGGTGCATTTGGTGCTCGGATGAGAGAAGCCCTCAGTGAGGCACTGTTCGAATGTAACAGAGACTAAAACTTGTTTTTATGATACATTGAGCAGGTAGGGCAGGAGGGCAAAGGGGCTCCACTAACATCATGGCAAACCTGCAACCAAAAGCATCTCCAAACACGTAAAGGGCAGAGCTCTTAGTCTCTTCCACTGTTATAATATTGATGGCTTTTCTTTCTTCGACAGGCCAACTTTATGGCTCCACTTTGACATTTTTGCTTTTACTTTAGAAGACTCTAAAACAGACCTACTACATTCACGTGCAAATGTGTGGATCTGCCATATCCACAGTGCTGTTCCTAGCAGTTTGATTACCTCGTTGGTAGCTACTAAGCCTGCAGACTTCCCTTTTTTGGGATCATAAATGGTCATTTGCAAAGAAGAGTTTCCTGTCCTGCTTGTTCTGAAGTTCCATAGAGGTTAACTGTGGGAATTCATGGAATGGTTTGGGTTTGCAAGGGACCTTTCAAGGCCATCTAGTCCAATCCTGCAGTGAGCAGGGACATCTTCAACCAGATCAGGTTGCTTAGAGCCCCGTCCAACCTGACCTTGAATGTTTCCAGGAATGGGGCTCCTGCCACATTTCTCTGCACCCTGTCCCAGTGTTTCACCACCCTCATTGTAAAAGGGTGGTGAAAAACATTCCTTATATCTAGTCTAAATCTCCCCTCTTTTAGTTTAAAACCATTACCCCTTGTCCTGTCACCACAGGCCGTGCTAAAAAGTTTGTCCCCACATGACATAACATTGTCCTATCTGTCCTGGTCATTTAAAAAATAAATGTTTCCTGTTTTCTCATCAAAGTACAGAGATGTTAGAAGAGTGGAGGAAAAAGAATATATGATCACTTTTTAATGAGATCTCTGGGTGAAATAATGCTAATTCAGTCTCCCAAGTCAGAGCTATTTTGAGTGACATTCTGGTTAGAAACAAGCAATTTCTAGGCTTGGCTTCACATATCCTGTCATTGAGGATATGCCACTACTGCTTTAGGAAAGGAGCCGTGATTTGTGAGAGCATTTATTTCATTTTCAAGTGGATGCATAGCTTTTGAGAACAAAGAGAACATCTTCAAAACATGAATCCTTACAATCGTAAGGCTAATAGAGAACATACCAGTTTTAAATGCTGTAAAATCTCATACCTCTTAAGGCAATCTGATAGTCTGGGAAGCTGTATTCCTGCTTCACAAGTGCTTGGATTCAGCACTGTAGAAAAAGCTAACCAGTGAACAAGGCTGCCAGGTTCTCACCATAGAAAAGTACCTTCTTCCAGCTACCCCAGTAATCATACCAGGACATGTTGACTCAGTCTCCCATTGGCACAGAAAGCAAAAGCCTGGGACATATTTAATATTTGTCTTTGTATATTGTGCTAAACTGCCACGTGTGTTATAATGTTAGAATAGGAAAGAGATTCTGATCCTGTTTCCTGGGTTCTGCATCTGTAAATGAACCAACTTGTCATCCTCTGACAGAAGCTGTAGGTTGTTCTACACATAAATTACAGGTATGTGTTGGAGGAGGGGGTCCCATAAGAGACCTGTATTTGTTCTGTTTCCTTCCTTAATCTGGAGCAAAATACTTCGAGGCTGACATACCAGTGGAGGTTGTGGCACATGGAAAACACACCCAAGCCACTGAGGGCTGAAACAGATAATCTTATAGGCTGGGCATTGGCATATAAGGATAAGCCATAATCAAAGTAATCCAAGACATGTTATCAACAAATGTTGAGGTTTCAGACAAAATATGAGCCAGATCTAAACCAGCCCTGGCCAACAAATTCTTTGGCATAAACCACTCGCCCGTTCTGCCTCACTCCACGCTCTCGCCGTTGCTGAACAGTGCTACAGCGTGTGCTGCATTCCAGCAGAGAACAGAAACGGTCGTGTTGGGCTGAGGCAAACTCCCGTGACGTGGCAGTGGGTCCTTGCTGACTGAAGATCAGCTGTACTGTTCATTGCAGTTCTCTTTGGCTAGCTGGATCGCTAGCAAAGTGTTAGGTCTTGCAGTTGGCTTAGGAGACAAAGCAGATTTGTGGGACTGCTAGTCCCAGAGTTCCGCTTTCTCAGCTTCTCAATGCACGTAACACAATTACAGGGGATTTTGCTGCTTATGAAACCAGCGTGCACATTATTTTCTTGTAACTGTGGATCTCTTTCTGCTCAGACCTCACAGCTCTCTAAGTGATTAACACTGTGACCTGGCTTGTGGCCTCTTCACAGAGCAATGGCAATGCACCCGTGCTTTCTGAGCATGTGAAAATCAGATTACTCAAGGTATTTCTTGTCTGATTGACCATACTGAAAGGCATAATGCACTGAAGTTGTTTGTCTCCAAATGTCTTGGTTGTTTTTTGGCTTTGTTTGAGTTAGCTGGTGCAGAAAGGAAGTAATGCTTCTATTTTATTTTTTTTTTAATAATGTCTTACTCCTTCTGCTTTTTCATTATTTATGATAAAATATTACTTAACCATAAGCCTGTACTAAATGGATTTCTAAACTCCCAGTGCTGCATTTTAATACGACAAGCATGTGAAGCCATTGCAAGCATTTGAAATTTTCTGTAAAGGTAAAACATATAAAACATCATAGATACGTAGTGGTCTGAAAGAGGCGGGGACAAGACACCACCAAAAGCGAAGTGTCTGTCTGCTGCTGTGAGAACAAGTATCTCTTTATCTGGGAACTGTGAAAACTTTTAGAAACACAGAGACATATCATATTGTATACTAAGAACAAGGCAGTGTTTTATCATGCAGGAGTTTATGCAATTTACTGTAAGAAAGCAGGCATATTACACTGATAAGGGATCACAATTTTTATGACACACATCTGTAATTGGAGGCAGGATCTGGTGTTTGTTGTGTATTTCTATAGTGTCTGGCATGAAGCACAGTGTAATTTGAACACATAGTTGCAACGTTTTTATTTTTTCCAAGCCACCTTCTCTCCTCCAAGCAAGATGTCTAGTAGGCATTTGGTTCAGGTTTGGCACTCCTGTGCCATTTGGTTAGCAAATGTGTCACAAGCAGCCAGTGATGGTAAATGTTTGATTTACATGTGCTGCCTCCATAACCGTGTATGCAAATCAGATATACACACTTCTGAAAATCTTGTCTTTTTTCATACGTGCTGACATAAGTGGCAATGAAAACAGCTCAATTAGTTTCAAATCACTGGGTGGATACAAGTCACTGGTCAATACTGGAGTTAACAGCATTGTTGATTAGATGAACCCACTGTAGACAGTCCAGTATATTGCAGGTTTAAGGGAATGTAGCTCTCTCTGGCCTCATTTATTGCGGTGTGGTTTCCATGTCATGTAACAGGGACAAGATTGTGCTTCTGCTCATGTTCCCCACTGTGATCAGTATCATAGACAGTCACTGTTGACATTGCTGTCCTAAGTTCCCTGTGTGCAGTACGGGAGGACATGTTCATTGAATATCTCACATTTTTCTTCCCAGGAGACCCAAGACTGTCCAGGATCTTCAGAAGATTTAGCTCATTCCCTTTCTTGCCACATTCCCTTGTGTTTTTTTTCTTCATCATCCCTAATCACAGACATTCTGGAAATGCCTTGCTTAGTAAAAAATGCAGATGACCCTCCCACCTGTCAAAGGGCATATAAGCACATTTAGAAGGGACCTTCATGCTTCTCAGTTTTGACAGTTTTCATGCTCATAATCTCCTGCCAACTTTCCATGTCCACTTCAGTGAAACCTGGGAATTCAGGTGGCCACACAGACCTCACTGTTTCATAGCTAGTGCCTCTCTTAAGACAAATTGCTTTTCTATAGACAGTCAGTAGGATGGGCAGCTGAGCAAGCCCCCACATACCCACCTCAGTGTTTATACTTGACTACATGGGGACTTGAGCCATCTAGGTTTTAATAGCATAAATTAGCAGGGGGAGAGTCATCTGGGACATATGCCTGCCTTTAGCCCAGGAAAAGGGGCTACAGTGCTGTGATCAGTAGCAGAGAAATGTCAGCAATTAAATCAGCGTTGAGAAGACCCACAGTTTACAGTGGCCCTTCGTTCAGGCTCAGATTTTGCATGTGTAATAATTAACACATCCTGTCTTGTTGCATTCTCATTTATATAGTATTGCAAGCAAAATCAAGCTACAGCTGAAAAATTCCAGGAGGACAGAGGGGTTTAAAATATCTGAACCCATGGTGAGAAGTAGTCTTCTACCTCAAACAGACTGTAAACGTTTCAAATGAACTGCCAAATTATTATGAAGCAGTAGTCATATAAATAGTTACAGAACGTCATTAGAAACATTTAAACCACAACCCGGCACATCAGCATGACCAATATATTAGTCATATGTGATTTAGTTATGAAAAGTGGCTTTGCTTATGACATCAATGGAATATTGCTTTTGTTACCTCTTGAGTTTAGCTGGTACTTTACAGCTTGAATGACAATTCAATTGTGAAGAAGTGACAGCAATTAGATGCTCTGCTTAGAGATATTTAAAAAAAATAAAATAAAAAGACTGCTGTGTAGATTGATGCCATTAAAAGCTCTTTGAAAAGGAGAAGCCAGAGGGAAGAGAAATATAATCTGAATGAAGTGAACTTTAAGTTTGTGAGAGGACCAGATCTGCTGCTGAATTAGATATTAACTCCTGGAATTAAAACGAGCTGAATGGTCGCTATGAATTTAGATATATATAGATGGGGAGGGACTAGGATCACATGCAAAGGAGGCAAAATCAAACCAAATCTTCAAGTCTCTGCTTAGCTTAATGGGTTAACTCTGGCACGTGTCTGTCTGCTCACCTGTGTGGAAGAGGTATTGATCACAAAGAAGCAGATATCACCCTCTTCTAGATGAGCTTCTGGTCATCTTCTGATCCAAGGCAGACAGCAGCGCATGGCCATCTGTTATGATCTGTATGACAATAGCGTCTTTCCACCTCTAGCTCCCAAGATTTCATCATGTTAATATGTGTAACTAAAAGTAATTATTTACACTGTAGTGATCCTTTTTCTTTTTCTTTACTTTTTTTCTCTTGTGATACTTGTGAGCAGCGCTGCTTGCAACCTCCAGCCGTGCGTTCCCTCTCGGAGCTGGGCCTTTAGCGCCCTCAGGTGGAGAAAACTCGTTTAAACAAGTGCTAAGACTGGAAAAAGCATGAACCAACCCCAGAGCACAGTTCCGAAGGAAAACAATGGTAAAATCGGAAACTGCATCTTACTCAGCATGGCCGTCTAGTTCGCTCGGCTTTTTCAAATTAGCAAGCCCAATGCAGATGTGCTCCCAGCTACTAACAATACTGCCAGTGCTATGACATCTCACTATTAGGATAAATTCAAATAGCATTTATGACCACCCAAATAACAGGCTTGATTTTCAAAGAGTCAGTTAATTGTAACCTTACACTGACATCAGCAGGAGCTATGAGCAAAGGTTAGCAAGTAAGTCAGAGGGAATGCTTTGGTCATGGGTGCTGCCTGGTTTTTGTTTCCACAGAATGCTCCCAAGTAGATGTGATTTTAGGCAGTCTTTCAAAGTCTTCTATTTGTTTTCTGCAGGTTTGGGGGCTTGGTTTTCACTCCATGTATTGATTCCATAATGTGTTGTGGGTTTTTTTTCCTCTGGTGCCTGAAGAATTTGGGTTTATGAGTGAAGCATGGTTTTCATGATGAAACAGACTTGGGAGTGGGAAAAATATATATATATATTCTGTCTGTAGATAATTTTATGTCACTTTCTGTTATTGTCTCCATCTGACAATTGATATTTGAAATTCAAGACAATCATGATGGTTGGTTATGTAAATCGCACGGAAATGTTTCTATTCCCTAGCTGGATGAATAGATTGCACTCAGCAGAAGTGGTTTGAAAACCCATAAGTGCAGTTCAGGCACAAGTAGCAAATAAAAAGGACATAAAGTGTTTTAGAAACATGAAAGCTTTTCCTTTCTGCACTGTGCAATCCCTGTGGACCCCAGAGAATCAGGCCATGCTGCGGACTGTTGGCATGTTACAATGTTGAATGGAATTTATTCTCATTTCATACTCTTTGGTTCATTGTGTATTTGTAGTGTTACTTGCAAAGGTGCAGGAAGATCCCTCCCCGTACCTCTGAACTTGGAAGCATTCTGGTTAAGTGGAAACTTCCTATTAGCTGTGTCAAGCAATGTTTTCTCCAATAAAATGCATACTACTCCCAGTGTGAATATTGAAAAGGAATTCTTGAGTGGTTTGTCCAAATATAACTAAATGGTTTAATATGTGTGGCCTCTAAATATGAAAGAAGACATGAAGTGGCCCATAAAACACAAATCCATGGCTAGAGACACCCATGGATTCCAGCTGGGCAAAATAAAACTAAATATGTGAGCAAGAACTAGTTTCTTTAGCAATCAATGATGCTTCAAACAGGCAGGTATGAGAATAAAGATCTGAGCCTTTTGAAAGGCCAATGTTGCATGCAGACAGATTTTTTTATTCAGTAGCAGTCTGGCTGTGTGAGCTCATAGTCTTAAATTTCTAACACTCCAATAAGGTCCCAACTGACCCATCTTTCTCCAGCTGTTGTCCTTATATTAAGTGAGTATGGAAAATGCTTTGCGGAAATTAATTGTCTCCAGTTATCTGTGCCCAGAATATTATCCAGTGAGAGCAGATATCATCCCAGGGAACACCTCCAAATAATACCCAGCCTAACCTTTTTTGCATGTAATAGGAAAAGGTAGTAATCTCTCAGAAAGGCTACATCCATGGGGTTACACTTTCTTTTCAATTAGACATTTTTAGAAGAACTATTCTCCATTTCTTCCATGTTTTCTTTCTTGTATCCTCAAGCAGTCAACTCATTAGTTTGGTACAAATGATTCAGTATCCTTGGCCTCTATATCCAGTTGTGTGCTAACTCCTCTTTAGCTGACTTATCAAGGAATGTGCTTGTATTTTAAAAATACTCAAATTTCTATGAAAGAGAAAAAGAGAGAAAGAAACAAAGAGGAAGAGGGCTCTATTTCAAGAAAACAGAAATGAGAGTGGTTCTGGGTTGTGGGTAGCAGTTCCTAGCGTGTGATCCCTGTCATGTGTACACAGTGGCAGACCTGTAATTGCCCAAACAAGTGAGAGATGGGTCAATAATAAAATAGGAAAGCATATAAATCACAGACCTGCTCTTCTTTGTCATGGACCCCAACCTAGAGAGAATGTCATCCCAGGGGTGAGTGCCTTGTTATGGCACAAATACTCGTATTTCTGAGTTACTTTTATTGTGGCTGAGGAAAGCCCTATGCTGGAGGGCTATCTTGTCCCCTAGGTTTTGTAAGCTATGGTATTGCTGCAAGGATTTAATCTGCCTTTGAGTACTGCTGCAGATCACCCTGCAGCTCCCCAAATTTCCTGTTTTATTACATTTGTGAGAATATGCTATAGATTTTTACCAAGTGTGCTGTTTTGGTGAGTAAACAGCACAGTAAGTTTTCTTAGGACATTAAAAGTAATATAAAAGCAAACTGGTGAGAAAACAGAACAGACTGAAGAGAAGTCAAGCAGAAAGAACAGGCCCATAAACAAACAGCAACATACAGGATCCATTGTCATTTCCTGGGGCAAGGCCAAAGAATTTGTTAGGGGCAAAAGGACATCTAATATTTTTATGCCTATTTCTAGAAAATAAATTTGCAAATCTGTTTCAGGTGCCTGAATTTTCTATATGGTGATATTTCCAGCACATGGTACCAAGTAAGGAATAGCATATAGTATTTTTTTCAGATTATACTGCATGTGCAAAACTGTTTCTTGAAAGATGTTCCATTTGGCATGGATGACTGACTGTCTTTTTTGGTTTAAAATAATGATGATGTTGGTGCCATGCATAATAGGAATTGCTAAAAGGATGTGAGTCACCAAACTACTTTTGTTTTGCTGACTTGTAGCTGTTAACAACCTAAACTTAGGACTAAACTCATCCATCCCTTGTAAGCTCAGGCATAACTAGCTCTGGCTCTAACTATATGGAAAACTTTAAGTCCCTCTTAATCTTCCAGCTCCTGCACTAAGTGCAGTTTCCTGGACATTTAAGAGATCATCTCTACTGATACTTAAATTAAATAAATAGTTTAGTTTAAATCCATCTTCCTTGATAACTCTAAGCAAGCAGTCCTTCTCCTCCACAAAATTAATACTACTTCTCCAAATATGTTATGTTATCCCAGTAAGTGAAGGGCTGATCTTAGCTCATCTTTCCTAGCACATTTATTACCTAACCCTAATCCTGGCCCTAAGTCTAACTTCACTGTTTGCTCTCAGCTAGTGACCTATAGCAGTCCAAAAAACAATTGTTCATTGACACTTGATGATATCAACAGTAAACTTCTCATCTGCTTTTCAAATACCTCCCTGAACAATTCCTTGTATACTGAAGAGAATCAGAACCCTACCCCCAAAATTAACCCCAGTCCTAACTTTGACTGTTATGTTAAACCTAAGGAGGAAACACATCTCCAGCCCCCTCTAAAACTGAACAGTCTGCATCATCCCAGCAGACCTTGCTGTAAATAGATCCTGCTGTAAATTTCATGTAGCCATCCCTTTAAGACTCAAGCCTAACCTTAATGCAATTCCCTTGATGAGTCCAAACTCCAACCCTAATTCTACCTTGACCATAATTCTAATGCTAAGAAAATACTTTTATCACCTCCAGAGATTAATGTAGTTGGCAAGCCTTGGTGGTATGAGTGCTACTGTAAACCCAGAGAGCTATGAGAAACTCTAGCATAACCTCCCTTAAGGAGTCAGAACCCAAAGCTTAACCTGCATCCTAATCTTAAATCTACTCTTGATTCTCTTGATACTTGAAAAAAGCAACCACTTTCAGCTTGACAAACATATGTCTTGATGATACCATTCCTCAATTAATGCAAATCTGTCCTTGTAAAATAGGCCTAGCAAAAAACCCAGTGAATTTCAGTCCTAACAAGAATCCTGACCAAAATGCACTCATTGACGAAGTTCATAACTAAATATACTTCAATACCTATTGACATTTCCTGCCTTAAATTTGGACAAAAAGATGCCTGGGAACCAGGTCTAACACTAGCTTTTCTCTCTCACTGGTATATTTCAAAAAGGTATCTTGTCTGTGAATTCTCATAAAATCTAGTCTTAGGCTACACAGCATCCAGTCATTGATGGGTTAACTATTTTGCTGGAAAAATGTTAGAAGTATTGCTACCACATATGCAACACCAGAGAAAAAGCCGTTCCAACATAATTAAAACTTTACATTTTGATAATAACAGCTGATCACTTCAGCTAAGAGAAACAGATCAGTGTGGTATGTTAAACCCTGCCGCAGAAATTTGAACTCCAGGATATCAGTTTAATGCTGCTGACCTGGAAATAAACTGTCCTGACATTCACTGCTTCTCGTATTAACCTTTCCCTCCTTACATGAAGTCGTGCCCGTCAGTGCCATGTACTGCCAACTGATTGACAAGAACTGGTATCACTGCACTTGGAGTGAGCTGAACACGCTGCAGCACCTCAAGTTACTGTGATCAAAGTATATTTTGACCTTCTGATAAAAGTCCTTGACTAGAGGCATTAGACGCAGGTGCATTGAGCTGCTGGCAACTCCTCAAGCCACTGGACCAGCCTGGAAAACTGAAAACTAAAGTATTAAAAGCCCTTATTTCAGTTCCTATAGACTACCATGGATGTATTTTTCTTTGTCATTCTCAAGGCCCATCTGCATTTTACCAGGATTCCCAGAAAACATCTTAATAGGTTTTGGGTTTTCTCTAGTTTTCTCTTTTCTCAGAAAGATGGGTTTTGTTTTCTTTTGTTTTCTCATGGATATTACATCCTGTGTCATCTTCCAATACTCCATTGTTTTGGGGATATCAGGATATTTCTGAGTGGTCTGCACCTACAAGAAAGAAGGGTCATTTTTCAATTCCAGCTCCTGTCGCATGTAACAAGACACATGCCACAGGCAAAGTATTCCACCCTCTTTTTCTTCACTGATTTTGTGCATTTACTTGTGTCCTTTCTGCCTGCTCACCAAACTGGAGAGAGTATTGCTTTGTCCTGCCCCTCAACCTGTCTAAAAATTGCAGTGCATCATTACATTTCTAGAACAGAGAAAGGTTTCTCACCAGCCTTTAGAGAAGGAAAATAAAGATTCTGTCTGTACTCTGGACCTCTTGGGCTGTGTGAGATCATCAGTGTTGGGAAGGAGACAGTTTAGCATAGATGACAAGCTGTTTACTGCTTATGGATTACATACGATCATACAAAAATCAAAGGCAGGCATTAAGCCTAATCAAGGGAAAAAGTACATTTCTGCAAAAAAACCAAAAGTTAGCAATTAGAATTATCTGCCAGTGTGCCTGGGACCCAGTGTTGATGAGGGAAAGAAGGAGGCTGCTCCTTCAGCAGCTTCTTCATAACTTAGTACTAGCACATCAAGGAGCAGTTTATACCCGCTTAGCTCTGACAATATTTATTACATAAATGTATTTCTCAGGCTGTGTTGGCTAAACTTGTATGTTTGAAACAACAGTGTGGTCAGCCATGGCAACTCTGCACACTTTGGTCTGTGCACCACCAGTCTGTGTCAGGACTCTGCTTCCTGTTGCCTCAAATCCTACAACAATAAAAAGCAGGCAAGGCAAGGCCATCCTAGATGCTAACAAAGGTCTACAGAGGCTTACCTGAACATTATCTGTAACAATAAAGGATGAGGTTCTTTGGGAGCTTCAGAATATAAAAAGGACCTGTCCGTAAGAATGTAAATAATCATAGTAGCACTTAATGTAAATAAGAATTAAAGCCCCCTTTTTGAATAAGCATCCCTTAATTCTTGGGCTCTGCTTCTTTTCTTATTCTAATAATGACACACCTTGTCTTACGACTGAACTTGTAGCTTTTCAAGAGATGGGTCTTGTTTCCTTAACATTACTACTTAGAATAAAAACTTAGTGGAAGCACTAACCTTCCATCACCTTCCCAAAATGACTGTTTTTCACTCAAGTCTGACTACTGGTTAACCTGTGTCAGACAAATCTTCCCTTCTAACGTGGCCATCATGTTCTCCAAGGCATGTTCTTACCTATACCAAGGCTGTAGATTTCGGCACTGAAATGAAATGACTCTTGAGTCCAAACACAATCAGTTTGTCTTTTGACTTCTGAGCTCCCAGTGTCAGTACCCGACTCTGTGACAGGTGATCCTGTTCTTTTTTGTGTGCTATTGCTCCATCTCTCCCTTTCTAATAGAGAGACATTATTAGGGAGACATATTAAACCTTTTCTTATTTTGGATGTGCTAAATTAAACTAACCAGAAGGAATCTGATATTTTTCCTTTTCGACATTTTTTGGTCAGTAAATGGAGCTCTTAAGGTTTATACTGAATTTTGTGCCCTTCAGAACAGAACAAATTAAATTAGATGTTGCCTGGTCAGTAAGACAGTCAGTGAGATACCCTGTGGAGAGGACTTGAGAGCCTGCGGTATGGCAGAGCTACAGTGGAGCTGGGAGGAGGAATTAAAGGAGGCAGCTGAGTCATGAGATGCACAGCAAGCCACCTTCCTAATTCTCTCCCAGACACACACTGAATCAGCATTAGCCTGAAAAGCCTATTTTTCAGACTTTGCCTTTTGGGAACAAGGTTTTGAAAACTACAATTAAACCCCATAATACCATCTGTATTTTAGTTTTTAATGCAAATTAATTCAACCACCTGGCATGTAAACTGTCTCTATGCCCAAAGTGGTTTACTCAGAAATGGCACACTTAAGTGACCACAGGCACACAGAGATATACAAATAGGAGTTAAAACCTTAATATGTTCACAAGCCCAAAGGATATTACAAAATATCTCACGGAAGTGGATACCCCATACAAAATGCTAGACTGTGTGATGACTTAATACTCAACACTTTATTTTTAAAAGTGTAACACACTTTAAAAATAAACAGCAAATATACAAAATGATTACACAGCTGATACTATTTAAAAATAGTACCATACTAAATCCTGCTGGGAAAACACCAGGAAAAAATACGGGCTACTTCAGCATTCTGAAATCAGCTGTATATTTCTAAATATTTAATGGAGTTAGTTGCTACTAAAGAGGCAACGTTACATGGTTTCACTGTATTGTGCAGTGACATTAATACACAAAATATCAGCACAAATCTTGAGGATGAAATATACTCCTAGTGTAAAAACAATTATGTTACTGAGGCTACAAGAAGCGTCAAATCACTGCAGCTATAGGCAAACAGGAATTAATGTCTTTTGTATAGAAGATCAGAAATTCAAACAAAATACAGGAAGAACCAGGCTGTAAGACACTTTCAGTACAAAAGAAAACCCAAACTATAGTCACAATCTGGAAATGTCTTGATTTAAAAAAAAAAAAAATTAAAAAATCTGATTTCTACGTTATTATTTCTTTTTTTCTAACATTCCCATCACCATGATAATGGAGTCCTTCCATCTGCTAATGGATAGCAGTTAACATCCAGACCAGATATTAGGAAGAATTTCCTAATTGGATAGTTAGGGAAACACTGGAGGCAACTAACAGAAAAGCTGTTGAATCTCCTCTATTAGAGCTTTTCAGGAAGAGGCAAAATTCTGCCTTTGTGCTTGCAGATGGACTAAGTGACCTGTTGAAGTGCTTCCCAGCCTCGCAGTTCTGTGATTCTGACCTGGAATAGTGATTCATTCTGAACATACATTATTCACTTAATGCAGAGGAAAGTTCAAGCCAGTTGCCTTATGACAACTTCAGCTGACAAACTCTCAGAAGGACTTTAACCTTCTAAGTATCTCACTTTTATTACGTGCTGTGTTTTCTGGTAGCAGAAGAGGCAGAACATGCTATTGCTGTCAAGAGAACAGGTATAACGAGCAGATTTTTGAGGCACTTACACCCTGATAAATTGTGATTTAATGACGAGCCATGAAATCACACTCATATCACACCCATACTTGACCTGCTGATCTCCAAGGAAAACTCAAGTCTTCAGATACTAACAAACCTTAAAAATTCTTTCCAGATAGAGGCTGTTCCAGGCTTCTTATCTGGCCTTATCATAATTTCTGATTTCACATCCTCTAACTCATTTCTCTGTACAAGTGAAGTCCTCAGCTCTATGTGAACCAGTCCACATAAACCTTTGGACAGTAGAGGTGATCGCAAAACATCTGTCCACATTTTCACATTTTCCCTGTGAAATAATACTAAACTAATGCTTTGCACAGGTGTTTGGGTTTGGAGCCTTCATTAGTGGTTTCTAGGACAAAAATTGCAGCTCTTGACAACTTAACACTAAGGATCCATTAATGACATTTTAAAGAATTAGAGTCCTGCTGCTTGGGAAATGAGGAAATAAAATTGCAACCTTGACAACCTGATGTGCCCCTGTATTCTCAGTTAGCTGTGGTCATCTTAATTTGATTAAGTCCATCGTGGAATGACATAGATGACCGTGTTCCAGTGGTGGTTGCCAGATTATGGTGAGGAGAGTCAATGGAGTAAATTACCTCCACAGATTATTTCCACAGATTATGCTGTCTTTCAAAGCGTCGAGTTTAATTTTCGGTGTAAGGTGCCCTCATAGGCCAGAGCGTGAAGGGAGAAGACGCAGTTGAGCTTAAATTTATAAGAGGAGACTCAGTTTCTGGGACTTGAAATTTAATTTTTATTGATTCTTCTTTAACATATGACCTTGGATCTTTCACTCGTGTACTTTGTCTGTGCCTCTTTACAGGACTCGTTCTCTGAAAGCGAATGGTGACAATGCAGATGTTGAGATGCTTGGGTTAGAAGCTTTACGAGTATAATATTAATGTGACTTTTGGTAATGATAACTTAGTCAATACAAATAACTGCAGCAGTAACTGCACTTGCAGTTCTTACCGATACTGAAATTCGTACAAGATGCAACAGACCCATTTCCACTTAAGCATTTTGCATTGCAGCAAGGAATTTAGCCGGGTTTTGCCCCCACAACGCGCAGGGACAAGAAAAAGGGACAATTTTTTCAAAAGAGGCGGTAGGTGCCGAGCACAGGGTGCGGCAGGGCAGGGCCCGCCTGCAGAGACCGCACAGAGGGGCGTTCGTCCGCACACGGGGGGCCAGGAATCGCTCAGCAGCTCGCCAGAAACCCCAGGCTGCGGGGAGGTGGCGTTACTTGTCTTTAATGCTGTCAGTGTCCC
>NW_010328018.1:0-775 GCF_000700745.2 Antrostomus carolinensis | reverse complement strand
AAAGGACCCTGCAGCAACTTTTTTGTCTACAATCCTTCCTCTGAGACCTTCATAAGTTTTCATTACAGCAGCACTGCTCAGGGTACCTCTGAGCACCTTCTATGGCCACCTAAGAGCTTGTGTTTGATGCTTTCCTGGCAGTGACCACCACCAGCTGAATCTGTCTCCCAGCTTGACCAGCACAGCCCAACAGAGTCACCCCATGGCCCCGAGAACCACAGCCCACGTGCCCTACTGAGTAGTTCTCCCAGTCCTACTTCAGGGACAATGGGCTTATTGTTGTTACACTTTGCTTAGCTTCAGTGTCTTTTGTTTTCACTGTGCTGTCCTATGTGCAGATCTTCAGGGCTGTGTTATGGATTCCATCTGAGCAGGGACAGCACAAAATCTTTTCACATGCCTCTTTTCCACTTTACTCTAATGTCACTCTAACCCCAACCCTGAAGATAAAGCTACTTGTAACCCTAATCTTGACCATAACCCTAACGCCAACCTGTCCCTCAACTTATCAATAATAATTACTACCTGCAACCCTAAAACTAAGCCTGCCCTGAAACATAAACACTAGCCCTAACAGAACCATAGCCCAAAACCCAACCCTAATACAAACCCTGGTCCTAATGACCTAAACCTAAACCCTAACCCTCTCCTGGTTACACAAATGTCGTATAAGCTACTCAGGGACTTCTGACACCACAAGCACCTCAAAAAACCACAACCTAACCCTAACCCTCAACCTAAACATAAGCCTAAACATACCCCCAAACCTTACACT
>NW_010328017.1:0-5307 GCF_000700745.2 Antrostomus carolinensis | reverse complement strand
TGCAGCTCTGCTCACCACTGCTGTCGCACCCTGTCATGAGAGCAGGGCACGGTCAGCAGCCTGACAGCTGGGTGGGTGCATGTTCCCAGTGTTGTTCTGTCTGGGAGACTGCATCAGTCCTGTTAGCTGCAGCCCTCTGAGCTTGGAGGCGAGTGCCCACCATTCTGGCTGAGCCCTCAAAGGCTTGCCTGACTTACAGAGCTGTGGGCACACTGCAGCGTCCTTCCCTGCATGCTCTGCCAGCACAAACTGCCACATCCCACTCTCTTTCCCACTCTGTTCGCTGTGCTCCCTGGGCAGCCTTTTATGGGGGTGGGGGTGGCTGCTGGAGGAGCTAGCTCTGCCCTCACCGCATCAGCTGCCCACACACAAACTGCTGGTCCATGGCACAGGCTGGCTGCTTTCCCAGCTGGGAAAAGCCCCAAAAGAGCCCCAAAAGACCCCTTGCTGGTGCTTTTTCATCGCAATTCTCCTCCCCAGCGTGGACGTACCTGCACTAGAGTGAGTGTCCTCAGCAAGTGGTGAGTGGACATCCAGGAAACTTGACATAGGATTTTTAGTTATGAATATAATGTTGGCAGATTTCATCCAGTTGATGGACTTCTACATCACGGAATGGCTTGGCCACCACACAATGAAGAGGCATGCCTCTACAATTTGCGCAGCTTTTTTGCAACAGAAATGGTAAAACATGCACATGGTTTTCAGACTAAAACTCCTCTCATCATTGGTGTGAGCTGGATATTCATTTTTCAGCACTGACCTTGGCCAATGAGGGTTAGAAAGGATGCAGTCCCCACACTCATACCCTAGTCATTAGTGATGTTGAGTGCCACTTGAAAGCAATGGTGCATTAACATTGCTGTGTTGGTAGCAGTTGTTGCCTCAGCTAGTTAACAATTTATAAATTATTTCTAATTGGACATTATTTTCTGTACACGTGAAAAGGGGAAGATGATATGATTTTCAGATAAAACCTAAGATTGCACAATATGTTTTTTTTGGACCTGTCAGAAATGTTTATTTCTGGTTTTGCTTCAGTGTTTATAACTGATTCCTTTGTCAATTGGTACCTGTGTTGGTCTCTGACAGGGGTGCAGGAGTGTGACCATCGTCCCGTTTATGCACAGCAGATTTAGTTCACTGAAACACCCTCATTTACAGATATCTTTCAAACTTTGTGCTTAGCTTTGCAGAGCACTGAGGGAATCATACCAGACCTTAAACATAAATAAGGTGTTACTCATTATTCCTGTTATGCTTGATTTTGTTCTTACTGAATTAGTGGCAGCTATTCCAAATATGGAAACTGATAGAAAACTGGTAAAGCCAGTTGAGAAGCCTCTTGACTTTTATGTGTGTGTGTTTAAGTGGCATTGATGTATAACAAGAGACATGTTTCTCAGCAAGCTTGCTCTATGAAAGGAATTCTCTTTGACTAACAGAAATTACTTCATTTAGTTTTAGATGTGTGACGAAGCTGATGCCTCAGATAAAATTTTCTCAGACTAGTGTAGTCAGCTAACACTGAATTTAGGCTGAGACTACATAATATAAATTTTGTCTAACATGAGACCAAAGAAATTACATCATGAAAGTCAACAGAATGTTGTCACTGAAGTTTAAATAGTGTGCATTGTTTTTGAAGCTAGGAAAAACAATAAAATAGTTACAGTAGTAGTGAGATAGTGTCCATTGTTTCTAATGACCTTAAAGAAACGTTAGTTCTGATATTCACCCTTTTTTTTTTTTCCCAGAGGACAGAACACGGCCTTTGTAGAAGCTCATGTCATGAGTAATGTTACAGAAGGCTTTCTAGTACCTGTCCCGCAATTCTTATGTTTTCTCATTTTAACGCATTAATGTGATTGGATGGAGAAAATTAAATATCTATATATTTTCAAAAGTCTCTGCTTAATTTAATAAGTGGGCTTTGTTTCATGTTATTTATTTTTTACATCACTCTAAAAGTTCAGTTGCCATAATAGCAAGTGCCACTTTTAGTATCTATTTCTTTAATTAATTAGCTTTTCTTTTTCTGGATATACACTACCTCTCTCTTTCTCTAAAGACTGTCACAGGTGGAAATGAGATGACACTGTGGTTTGTCTCAGGTGGAAATTAGATTATATCATAGTTTTTAACACTCATAAGGGTTCACAATAGGAGTTAATCACTCTCATGTCATCTCTGAAATAACAGTAGGAAATTTGAAAGTCCAAATTAGTTATGTACTAATAAAATCAAAAGAGCAAAGACAAGGGAAGGAGAGAGAGGTTTAAACAAGTATCTGTAAGACACTTCACTGTGTAGCTAGTAGTCTGAAGGAGAAGGAAAACAAGAAATCAGGTAAGTGTCAAATAGAGACTTCAGATAGAAAATTAGAATATCCACAACTGTTTTAAAGTTCAGCTACTTCCTATACTCAGTATTTTCCCCATTTGTTGAAGCTAAATATATTGTAATACAGGAAAGTCTACGTAAAAAATATTTGAATTAATCTGGTTTAGTTCACATGGAATTATATTACATGTACTCACAGAGGAATTGATAACACCTCAGATATTGGAGGAATAACTTTTCAAATTTTAAATATTTCACTTTTATTTGCCATACTACTGTCTCCAGTATCAGCTCCTATATTCAGCAATTTTCAAATGATAAATAGAATTGGGATGCCTTAAATAAACTTTTCTGTATCTGAGATTTTTAAGATTACAATCCTGTCAGTGGTTTTGAACTTCCTAGTATACTAAGAGCACTGTCTGGCTGTGTATAGAACTATTGTACAGAGTAGTTGTACAGAACTATTGTCTATGATGGTCTACCTTTTAGATAACAACTTAGTGATATTATGCACTCATTGGGCAGTAGTACTCTTCAGCTGCAAGTGGCTGAAGAAGGCACCAAACTTTGATAGATGCTCTCCATGTTGTCATGGTTTAACCCTAGCCAGCAACTAAACACTCTGACACAGGGAATGGGAAAGATAATTGGAGGGGTAAGGAGACTCATGGATTAAGATAGGAACAATTTAATAAATGAAATAAAATAAAATGTACAATAATAATTACAATAATAGTAATAGTAATAACAAACTAGTCATGCACAGTGCAATTGCTTACCACCTGCTGACCACTGTCCAGCTCATTCCAGGCTAGTGATCTCGGAGGAGCAAAAATCCCAAAACCTCAATCCCAGAAGAGTGAGAGAGAGAGCTTCCCGGCCAACCAACATATATAGTGAGCATGACATGATATGATATGGAATATTACATTGGACGTTTTGTCTGTTGTTCTTGCTATGCACTTTCCCAGCTTCTTACATACCCGCAAAACATGGGAAGTTGGAAAGTCCTTGATTTCTCAGCAACAACTAAAAACATTGCTATATTATCAACATTCTTCTCATAACAAATCCCCTACTGAATCCAAACCATAGCACTATTCTAGCTACTGAGAACGAAATTAACTTTATCCCAGCTGAAACCAAGATGTGTTTAGCCAGATGCTTACAAGTTACTGCTGGTGATGTTCAGTGTTATCTTTATAAACTCATTTTAAATTAGGGTCTTTAGATTAGTCTACATATCTTACATTTGTGAGTCTGTAAGCTTGCATTGGAGTCACAGGTTCTTGCACATTGTCCCACAAATAGGGTTTTTCTTCCTGAAATACATTTAATGGTTCATATTTTTTGTGCCTTAAATAGCATATGGTCAGTGTTATTTAATTTTAGCCAAATGATTGATCTTTCTGGTTGTACCTGCAAAAGCAACAACCTCCTTTTTGGTTTCCAGAGATGTAAGCAGGATAGAAGAACTCTCACTTGCAGTAACTGTGATGATTCAATAACATTTGGGAGGAAAGAAGTTCTGCATTATGAAAACTACATTAAATGCAAAAATCTCATTGAGCTACTGAGGACTTGTTTTCTCAGGAGAGTAAATACCATATTTGCCTCTTCTTATCATTTATGATTTTACAGACCTGCCATGTATCATCCCTCAATTGTCTTCTGTCCAGGATGATGATTCTTGGCCTACTTAGCTTAACTTAATATAGAAGTCATGTCACTGCTCTTGCCATCTTTATCACTTGACTTCATGCTGTAGGGAGTCTCCTTCAGGTGGACCGAGCTGGTGCAGAAATTCATTAATATTGCAGGAGCTAAAAGAAGAATCACATCACTTTGAGGCACTTAAAAAAATACTTGGCTCTTGTCCCTCTCCTATGTTCTACCAAGAGCTCCAGGTTATGAACTCACACTTACAGAATATCAAGTACCGTATGTTCAGCTGTTTTTTTTAAAAAAAGCTGTCAGGGACTCAATTCAAAAGTACATTTATTTAATCTTGTCAGCTTTCATTTACAATCCAACATTTAAAGCAGACAAGATTAAAATCATTTTCCCCCACTGCACAATGCACCAGATAGAAGAATCTTTTCAGTAATAGTATTTCATTTTGAGTTTCAGCAGTCCGTTTAGTTTTGATATCACAGGAAGCCTATTAGCTTTATATTCTTGTGCTGAATGTTGATGAATTCTGACAGCTGTCACTGAGAGTCTGAAAAAGATAAGATTTTCAAGTTGAATATGAATTTTCTTGAATGAAGGTGACATTTACTTCACTCACATAAACCATAAGAATCAAGATATGGATGGATGAAGTATGAAGTATGAAGTATGGCACGAAGTACATGCCCTTGCCTCTAGATCTGATCTACCCCGTAGTATGTCACAGTCACACCACATTGCCGGAGAAATAAGTCCAAAGCAGGTAGTTGCATGTTCAGGTGGAGGCTGTATGAGTCTTCAGTAATCCTCAGTAGGCCTGGTCGCATCTTCTCATACTAGACAACTCATCTGGAAATTTCTTTTCATAATGGTAAAGGGATGCAACAGTACCAGAACCCAATAATTCCCAACAACTTATTGAAGTATTTTATCTAGTGTGAAGAGCTCCTTTGGACTTTCTGTTCTCCTTTTTATCACCCTCATAGACTACAGAAATAACAAAAATAAACCCATTTGTTATCTCTCATGTATGTTCTGGAGACAGTGTGCTTCCATTACTGACCAATAATTCATTCACCTAAATTCATTGTTGTCTAAAGAGCTTTTCTTTTTCTTTCTTTTTTTTTAAAAAAAAAGGTATATATATATATATATATATAATATTTATTTGTCACTAAAGAATTTATAAAACTTGATCCTTCTCTTGATTTTTTTTACAATGATGGTCTCAGATGATGTATCAGAAATTTTTACTTTACTCTTGTATTGGGTTTGTGTGGCAAGGTTTTG
>NW_010328016.1:0-18171 GCF_000700745.2 Antrostomus carolinensis | reverse complement strand
CCCCCAGATATGTCTGGAGCAGATCCAGCAAAGTGCTTCCTCTAATTAAAGGTTTTGTTTTTATTTTTTACAAAATAGACTAAATAATATTTGTTTTGCATTCCTAAGAACATATTAAAAGCCTGCTTGCAGAGAACAGTATGATCAGTATTTGTGGTGTTTATAAATCTGATACTTCATGATAGGTAGAAGTTAGGTAGGACATTCCCTGTGCACAGTCATAAAATCTTATCCTAGATAAATGAACCCTCATTTTAAAATCCAATTAAAAAGTATTGCAAGCCATAGCTTATATTGAATATGTTACAAATTAATAAATAAAAAACCCATTCAAATTATTGCCTAAAAATAATGATTTTCACATATTTTCTCTTTCTTTTAATAGAATAATTTAAGAAAATGCAATAGATTGAATATACTTCAATATAACACAGTAAGAATCACTTTCAGAAAAATGAGACAAAACTTTCTGTTTTTCAATTAAAAGTATGAAAGTGATATTTTTATTCATTTTCCTCTTATTTAGAACAAATCAAAACTTGATTTGATTTGTTTGACTTAGGTGCTGGGGAAGCTGATGGAGCAGATCATCTTGAGTGCCATCATTCAGAACATGCAGGACAACCAAATGATAAGACCCAGTCAGCAATGGTTTATGAAAGGCAGGTCCTGCATGACTAACCTGATCTCCTTCTACAACATGGTCACCCACTTAGTGGATAAAGGAAAGGCTGTGGATGTTAGTAAAGCCTTTGAGACTCTTTCTCACAGCATTGTCCTGGAGAAACTGGCCACTCATGGCTTGGATGGGCATATACTTTGCTGGATAAAAAACTGGCTGGATGGCCATGCCCAAAGGGTGTTGATGAATGGAGTTAAATCCAGTTGGCATCCAGTCACGAGTGGTGTTCCCCAGGGCTCAGTACTGAGGCCAGTCTTGTTCAACATCTTCATCAATGATATCTATGAGGGGATCGAGTGCACCCTCAGTAAGTTTTCAAATGACACCAAGCTGGGTGGAAGTGTTGGTCTGCTGAAGGGTGGGAAGGCTCTGCAGAGGGATCTAGACAGACTAGATCGATGGGCCAAGGCCAATTGTATGAGTTTCAATAAGGCCAAATTCCAGGTTGTGCACTTTGCCCACAACAACCCCTGGCAGCGCTACAGGCTTGGGGTGGAGTGGCTGGAGAGCTGCCCCACAGAGAGACAACCTGGGTATTGATTGACAACTGGCTGAATGTGAGCCAGCAGTGCGCCCAGGTGGCCAAGTCAGACAACAACATCCTGGCCAGTAGGACCAGGGAAGTTATCTTACCCCTGTACTAGGCATTGGTGAGGCCGCACCTTGAATACTATGTCCAGTTTTGGGCCCCTCATTACAAGAAGGACATTGAGACACTGGAGCTTGACCAGAGAAGGAAAACAGAGCTGGTGAAGGGGCTGAAGAACAAGCCTTATTAGGACCATCTGAGGGAACTGAGGTTGTTCTTTTGCCTGGAGGAAAGAAGGCTCAGGGAAGACCTTATCACTGTCTACAACTACTTGAAAGGAGGGTGTAGAGAGGTGGGTGTCGGTCTATTCAACCAATTAACCAAGTTAAGAAATGCCAGTATATTGCATTGAATGAAGTGAAAGACACCAAAAATAGTTACTCTGCCATTGGTTCTTGTGCATCTCTCCAGACCCCTTTACAGACAGATCTCTGTCATTTCTGGTTTCATCCCTGACAGTACTTGCTGTTTCTTTTTTCCCTCTTTTCCTGTCACATAATTTTTTCTCTAGAGAGAAGTTATTCCTGTGCCACAAGATCTGATACTTTTATAGAAGAATGTCAGATAAGCTGTAGTCATAGCCTGAATGCTGCCAAGTTATTTTTTGTCATTAGTGTTGTTTTTTTCTTTTGATTTTTTAAAAATTTTTTTTACATTTTTATTTCTCACAAAAACTGGGAGAAAGTAAAATTAGAAGGGAGATCATACAACATAATCACTGAACTCTAGTTTACCACTTGGAGGCACCATGCCAAACTCTCAGTCTTATAGCTGGTTTTCACTGTTCAGGTGACTCAAACGGCTTTAAATTTATAATTTCCTTAAGCTTTTTATCGGCTCCTGAACATTCATCTAATCTAATCTTCCTTTAAACAGGTTACAGGTGTAGTCTTTCACATGAAGGAATAGCAAAAGGAAGTACAACCAAGTATTGTAGTGATGAACAAGCAACCAAAAAAAGCACTGAGAAAGTAGGAATACCTCTGTAGCAGACATTTCAGAGGGGTAGAGTAGCTGACATTTAAATAAATTTTAAAAATTAAGGAAAATATTTTTTTTAATATTGCTATAACATGTATATATAACAACCAAATGTAAAAATTTAAAATACATTAAAGACAGAAAAATGTTAAATAATTTCATTTCCCTTCAGTTTAGCTGTTGCACTATTAACAATCTATTATTATTTTAAAATATTATGATCATGGAGTTTGTAGTTTCTCCACTCACTCTGGAGGTGCATGCTATATATATTTTTTTTTCTCATATTCTGCACCTCTAATTTAGAATATAACCTCTTTCAGACAAAAAAACCCACAAAACATAGTGTAAGTTTACAAGGTCCAGAGTAGAAGGAACTTGGGCATTGCTGTTACAAAAGAAGCAAATTAATAAAACCAACCCACTGTAATTAACACTTCCTTCTTCTATCTGGGTTACAATCAGCCAAATGCAGTTGCATCTAGAAATCTAACTAGACTGCAGTTAGTAAATGTCGTCTGAAACAGAAAAACACTGGGTAGTAAATGTTATTCAGGACTATTGTGACATGATCAGAGCAGCAAATATTTCCAAGGTAAAAGAAAATTCTTAATCAAACAATAATCCCATGGGTCAATATGAAATTAAAAATACTTATTTGCTACAAATAATTTGTTTGCTTTGAGTGAAGGTAACTCACTTGAATTGCACTGTTTTTAAATACTATACTTGAAATACTATATTCTACAGCTGCTGAATAAACATCAAAAATGCTGCAAAGAAAACAGCCAGAGTCAATGCAAATGATAGATAGACCTTTAAGGTTTGTACTGGAGAGTTCATTAAAACTTCCAGCCAGGATTGCATAAATTTTATAGGCAGCTCTAAACTCAGACTAAAATTTAAGCCATAAGTTAGAATTTGACTAGGAATGGTGCACAAAGCAATAAAAAAAAATAAAAATAATAATAATAAAAAAAAAAGTTATATAAGCATATAATTTACCTATCCCTGTTCAATTAAAACAAAGCAGTCCCATATAACAGAAATTTAATTACAATATACCAGAAAATTCAATAAAAACAGAAAATGAAAAAAAATATAGGAGAGTTACATCCTAAACTTGCAAATCTGACTTTCATTGTATTTGGTGAGAAACCAAGATTGGGAATGAAAGGAAATGAAGACATCTAGTTTTGTTGTTGTTTTAATATTGTCAAGTATATTTGAGTTTATAATGAGAAATTTGAGTTTTTATTTGCTCTTTTCACTTAACATCAAGGAAATATGGGCATTTGTTTTTTTTCCAATACTCAAGATAAGGGTCAGGGGAAACTCTTACTCTGGTGGAAAAGCTAGCACAGAATTATTAGAAAATTACCACTTACATATCAAGCAAATAAATGCTTTAATATCACTACTCAAATCTTTCTATAAGTGTTCAGATGAAAAGTGAAAAACTTTATTTCAACACAAAATTTAAATTTCTTATCATAAATACTGATATAAATTCAAATAAAGCCTTTTTTGGATGCTCAGCTCTAAAGTAGTACAGCTTTTATTTACTATCATCCTGATAAATGTAACAAAACTCTTTCAACAAACTGCAATTTTTGTTCTCTTTTTTAGTTCTCTAAGGAGAAGGACCATCTTTTTCAATGTATTTTGTGTGCTACTATAGAAAGATGAAGTTTAAAAAAAAAATCAATTAAAAAAAATAATGGAGAAAGTTAAGCTAAAAGGACCGATGAATGGATAAGGAACTGGACAGAGAAGGAACGACAGTTTAAAGGCAGGGGGTGAAAGAAGCAAAATGCACAGTATATAGTCGTAAGACGTAAGACTCAGCTTGTTTTCTTACATCAGTCAGTAATAGATGCTTGTGGAAAGTACACAGTATGAGCAGTGGAGCTGTCCTGTGTTCATTCCCAGATATCTGTAATTAAGGTTTGAGGAACTTCCTATGTCACACATTGCATCTAAACTGTGTAAGGACTAAAACGGACTTTGAAGGGTGAAATAAAAAAGGATGAAAAGTCTTAAGAAGAAAGTAAAAAACAACATTCCACTGCCTAGTCTCTCCTGAGATGCCTTGGAGTACCCTGCCTGGCTTTCATCAGGTGGTCCAGAAGTGTACAAGGTCTTCATAGGTCTATGCCAAACCTATACTAATCAATCAGATACTCAAAAATATCTGAAACAAGCACTTTGCATCTGTATTTAGGGGATTTATTCTCTTTTCAAACTGAATTGTTAAAAAAAAAGGGGGGCGGGGCACTAAATTATATAGACTATAAAAATAAAACAAACAAACAAAGTCAGATCGATGACAGAATGACAAAGGAGGCCATAAAGAATAACTTGGGTCAGGAAGACCTGATGGCCTGCCATGAAAAAAGGGGTTGAAGATCACACACAAGGATTTGACCAAACTGAGCTCTATTGAGGAAGGAGTTGTGAAGGTAAATTAATAATGATGCTCTATTGTATCATTTTGTACAAAGGAGTTCTAGAACAAAAGAGAAGGCTGACAAAGAGACCTTAAAAAAAAAATCTAGATACTTAAGCAGTCAGTTATTCTAATGATTTCACAGATCTATCTCTGCACTTTCTTCAAACCTAATCTCTGTGTTTCTGACATTTGTCCTGATAGTTCAAAGGAGCTAAAGTTGAATTTTCCTTCTCCTGCAAGCTTTTTTTCACCTTTTCCTTGTGGAATTACAGTGAATAAATCAAACAATTTAGCCCACAAATAGAGGATCACAATTGATTGTGTTGTCTTTCTACATTCAAGTACGCATGCTATGTCTGAATATATGGGTTTTCTTCTGGAGAAAAATACTTAGCTCTACTTTGTATTTGCATCATAACAGATCTTCATCAGCTCTTATATTCATCACTGTGGCATTTTGCCTCTCCTGCCCATTTCCAAGTTTTGAGAAGTTGCTTGGATTCATATTTCTGTCTTCTCTTTTTTTTTTTCATCTTTCTACTGGTTCAAAACAGCATGGAGTTCAAAATACTGGTTGTAGTAGCAAATATCTTCAAAACAAGGAAACAAACACTGGCAAAGTGTTTCGGACAATAGCCTTCGTTATCAAGTCTCTGGTAGACATTATGTGTTCAGTGGAAATTATGATGTCAGATTTATGTAAATTCCTAAAAAACAAGTTGTGGCAACTTGAGACATATACTGAGATATAAAATCGTGTTTCAGTTTGTACTGTAGAAGAGATAAAGAGCCACTTACTGTATTTACACTTAAATGTCTATGAGATAGTGAAAGAATTAAAAGAAAAAACAAAGAAAGAAGAGAATATGAACTCAAAAGGCATAGTCCTCAGGGCAAAGAGGGACCATCACTTAGTGTAGATTACTGGTATCACTTATACTAATAAAATGGAAGAAAACTATGAGTAAAGACAAAAAGAAAATTTTCTTGTTTCAGGCTTAATTGATTATCTTCAAAATTCTACTTGCTTGTCTGTGGGCTTGGGGAGGGGTTTTTTTGTTTATTTTTGGGGAATTTATTGCTGTTATTCTGTAGTTGTTCTAGACAAAATTGCCTTTACAAATAGGTTAGTTTATAAATACTGCTCAGAGAGTCAGGAAGAAAGTTTATCACATGGTTCTATTCCATTTTTCTCCAAAATGAGATAAACACACAGGACAATATTAACAGTTATGATAGGAAGTATGAGAAAATTCTCATTAATTTAACTGTTATATACTCACTGACTGTTTCTTTACCCCCAAAAATGTGAATTTATAATATGTTAATGAGCTTATCTGATTCTGCTGAATTATTAGCCAGATGATTGCTCTGTGATAATGGTCTGAGTGGATGCTGGATCCCAGATTAACTCTAAGATTATTTGCTGTTTGTTAGCTGCACAGGAACAGTTTTCATTTACAAATGCTGGGAAAAAAAAAACAAAAACAAAAAAAACCAAAAAAAACCAAAAAACCCCAATATTTAGAGTTTTGCTGTGTGACTTTTGGCAGATTTTTTTTTTCCTTTTTTCTCTGTAAAATATGTATTTTTCAATTTGAAAGATACAAATGTCAAAGTATCCATATATATATGTACATGTGTATATATATGTACATGCATATATATGCATTCATAAATATGAACATTTAACAAAAATGTGCAATTTTAATCTCTGAATTCTGAAAGAGATAAAAATTCATTTTCAATGAACAGTGGAATGTTTCACACAAAGCATGTTTTTGAGAAGTCAATTGAGTGCATGTTACTATTGAGTCTTAGTTGCTTTTGTGTAACATTCTTAGAATCATACGATCATAGAATGGTTTGGGTTGGAAGGGACATTAAAGATCACCTAGTTCCAACCTCCCTGCCATCACAAGGTAATGATAATGTAGAATCACAGAATAGTGTTGCTTGGAAGGGACCTTAAAGATCATCTAGTTCCAACCCCCCTGCCATGGTAGGGACACTTTCCACTAGATCAGGTTGCTCAAAGCCTCATCCAACCTGGCCTTGAACACTTCCAAGGAGGAGACCTCCACAACTTCTCTGGGCAACCTGTTCCAGCGTCTCACCACCCTCACAGGAAATAATTTCTTCCTAAATTATAATACAAATCTACCCTCTTTGAGATTATAGCCATTATCCCTTTTCCTATCACTATTTAAACTTGTAAAAAGTCCCTCCAAAATCTTCCTGCAGGCCTCCTTCAGGTACTTGAAGGCCGCTATAAGATATCCCTGAAGCCTTCTCTTTTCCAGGCTGAACAGCCCCAACTCTTTCAGCCTGTTCTCACAGGAGAGGTACTCCAGCCCTCGGATCATCCTCTTCATCCTCCTCTGGACTCAATTCAACAGGTCCATGTCCTTCTTATGTTGGAGGCCCCAGAACTGGACACAGTACTCCAGGTGGGTTCTCACAAGAGCAGAGCAGAGGGGAAAATCACCTCCCTTGACCTACTGACCATGCTTCTCTTGATGCAGCCCTGGATATAGTTGGCCTTCTGGGCTGCGAGTGCACATTGCCAGCTCAAGTTGAGCTTCCAAGCCCTTCTCCTCAGGGCTGTTCTTGATGCATCCTCTGCCCAGGTTGTATTTGTGCTTGGGATTGCCCTAACCCAGATGCAGGACCTTGCACTTGGCCTTGTTGAACCCCATGAGCTTTGCACAGACCCACCTGTCAAGCCTGTCAAGATCCCTCTGGATGGCATCCCCTCCCTCCAGTGTGTCGACTGCACCACACAGTTTGGTGTCACTGGCAAACTTGCTGAGGTTTCATTCAATCCCACTGTCCATGTCACCGACAAAGACATTAAACAGCGCTGGTGTCAATACCAACACCTGAGGGATGCCATTTGTCACTAGTCTCCACTTGGACATTGAGCCGTTGACCGCAACACTTTGAGTGTGACCATCCAGCCAGTTCCTTATCCACTGAGTGGTCCATCCATCTAGTCCATGTCTCTCCATCTTAGAAACAAGGATGTTGTGCAGGACATTGTCAAATGCCTTCCAGGTGACTGATACATTATCTTGTCATTGCTCATTGGGGTCTATTAGTCACTTAGAGCCTAGAGATACATAGATTCATCAAGTAAAGTCATTCTACGATATTAGAACTGAAAATTCATCAGTTTTTCTAACTGTTGTTCAATCTTCAACATCCTCATGGCTTGTAATGGAATAGCATGTATTAGATGTACCACGTTTTCTTTCTTGCTCTAAGATAGCACGTACTTCCTTTGCTTGTTGACTCTGAAAAAGTAAATTATTTATTTCTGCTTTGAAGGAACAAGTAATGACAATGTAGAAAATTGAAGTAGCTGACAGCTTGTTGGCAAGGAAGTCTGACACTAGAGGAAAACTCAGGTTCAAGAAGGAAAGGAGTTGTTCATGAACAAACCAGAGACAATGGGCAGAATACGATTGTCTGTACATAATCTTCACAGGCAATATAAAAAAGTAGCAGATGCTTTATTAGTTCCAATTTTTTTTATTTATTTATTTTTATTTTTTTTTACCAAAAGTACTCAGAAAAGATGGCAGTCTTGATTGTACTGCCAAAATTGTTCTGGAAGTAACAGTCAGTGTCTGCTTCCTTTTTTCTTGGTTTTTTTTTTTTTTTTTTCAAGTGCATGCATGAATATACCCTAGTATATGTTCTGCTAGCCTTAAAAATTAGGAAATCACGAAGCCTTCTCTCTATATATAGTAGATGTTTGCCTGCTCTAAGAAGAGCTGTCGAGCATCATTATCAGTAAAGATACTTGGTGTCAGCTGGTGTCCTCTGCAGAGCAACAAATCACATGTAAAAACAATGAATGTTCAGCTACTACATGAATTAGCACAATATGTGTGGAAAAAAAGTTTTCTGATGCCTATGAGTTTTCAGTCCAAGTAACATCTGAGATTTTACCCAGTTGGCAGTAAAATATTGTTAGACCTTGCTTAAAGAATAAAAGTGATCAAGGTTTGTTTCTTTTGTTTGTTTGCTTCTTTTAAATAATAAATGCACCAACAATATTGAGGCAATTCTGTATCAAAGGTGTGAAAATTGCAAGAAAATACTCTTATACTTTTATAATAAAAGGAAATAAAATCAGATATCTTAGGATAAAAAAGTCACAACCAGAATCAGTTATATTCTGTATTATAAAAGAAATGAGAAATACATCAGGCTGAATTTAGTTGTAGTAAAAGTAGAGAATTCCTTTAATTTTGAGAAAATCTTTTTGGATCCACAAACGCATTTTAATCCATGAGTTACCTGCTATGATTCTGAAGGATGAAAGAGTTTATTATGTAGTCTCATTGCCAGATCAGTAGTTTAAAAAAGGTGACATCCTGAGATACCTGACCTTTCTTGATGAATAGGTCAACATGCCTTTAAACTGAGATTTAGAGCTGTTTGAAGCCTTCTGAGCTACAAAAAGCAGCAGATCATTACACATTAATTGATCCCTTTGATTTCTCACTTTTCTTTTCCTATCTCAACACTGGAACACAACTAAGATTTACAAAAGGTGTCACCTTTCAGACTTAAGTGTAATTAGCAAGTTCCCTTCACTTCAATTCAGGTTGTGAAACACTTCCCAAGGTAGAAGTTTGTGTCTTGAAATCAGTTAACTTTTTGCTCATAGTCAGTTGATGAAATAGCTGATCCATTATTTCTGTTAACTATTGATTAACATAAGAGACTTTAAAAAAATCCTCTTTCTTTATCACTCTGTTCAAAAACTTGCCTTGCTTCTCTAGGTCAGCTGCTAATTCACAGAACCTTTCTGCTCACTTCAGCTATCTTCTTTAACAGGTGGTGCAAACCAGTAGGGATAAAACTGTAAGTAAAATGGGTAGTGCTGAGGACCCAACATCTGTATTATATATTTTTCAGCCTTTTTCACTTTGGACTGGATCTTGTCTGGTACTGTAGACTAAATGCTCATTTGCAACTGGAATCCATGAGATAGCTTCTTTGAATTTCCTCACCCCAGAAATTTCCCTCACTACCTCCTCGTAGTTCATGAGACCAATTGTGAAAAATCACAGATTTTTGTAGAAATTTGTGAAAAAGATGTAATCCTTCTATTATTTATTTTTTGTCCTCTGTCTGTTTTGTTGTCTTTGAGTTGATAGTACATACACAAGAAAATTATCTAATAAATAAAGTCTGAATATAAATTATATACATTACAAATAGAAGATGCTACTGTTTAAAAATATTTAAATTAATCATTAAGTGGTGTATTAAAAGTTCTGTTCATCAACTTGTCCACTGGTTTTGATGCAGCAAAGGGTTTTGGCTTTTATTTTAGGAAGTGACCAAATTGAAGACTCATAGTTGAATTTAAGTGGCATTTAATAAATCTGAAGCAACAGCTAATGCAAAATGGTCTCAAATGGAAATCTCAGTCACAGACCTAAATTGCATCTCTTGCTAGCTATGAGAGATTATATCTCATAGAAAATTATCAATTTGTCAATTTTCTTCCTTTTTGCTCTGACTTCTTTTTTAAATCAAGTAATTTATAAAAAGTATTTGGAAAAGAGTTATAGATTTTTAGTTATCCAGAATTGTGCAGTTATCTTGTTTGACTAAATGCACATTTGTGATACTCTGTTGAGATAATTGGTAAACAGATATAGAAGTAAATGTTCCTCAGTGCTGACTAAATAAATAAATAAATAAATGGTGAAATAGTCTCTAACAAAGTATATTTCTAATTTAATCTCTTTGTAGTCATCTATTGTTTTTATTAATTACATGAAGGTAAATGTGAACTGTTTATTAATTAGGATCTTTACTTCTAAAATTTATGATTGCTAGAGTTGAACACAACATGGGAAGTGATAAAACTGCTACACCTAATTAGTCATTGCCCATCATTTGAGCCAGTGTAAAGATCATCTATCTGTTCTCAAGCTGCCCTACTTGCAGATGAAATATAGTCGTTTAAACACTGTAAAATTATTTAGCCAATTCAAACTGTCATATTTTACTTTGTTGTTGGGATGAGCTAAGAGAGCAAAAGCAATCAATTGCCACAGCTGCTGATAAGTGGTAACTTGCTATTCTTTAGTATCTTTTTCTTTTATTTTTTTTCTTTTTCTCTTGGACCAAATAGTTAATAATATACAAATGGCTAAACATTTTATCTTGGTTTCAAGGTTCTCCAGTTGTGATTCTTGTGTCTTTTATCAATGTGTTTATACTTTATGTTTTTAAATTAAGGCAGAAATGTGACCATTTTTTATGGAAGCATGTGATACACTATTTATAGGTGTACCGTATTTCTAGCTCAGTATCATCTATGAATATTCACTTCTAACAAAATTATATTACTGTGGATGATATTTAGAATAAGGCCTTAGCTTAAGGCCCTGGTATTGACAATCATGCCTGGTACTTGCTGTGGTTTCAATTTATCTAAATTAGATCCACAAACATGCATATTTTGTATTTTGAAATTATTTTCCTTTGGAAATGTTTCTGAACAAAAACATTGCATTACAAAATGTGGGGGGTTTTTTTGGTGTTTTGTTTTGTTTTTTTTTTTATATAGTGAACAGCATATTAAGCTACTAACAATTCTACTGAAGGGTTAAAAACTAGCTGGATGGCTGGGCCTAGAGAATGTTGGTGAATGGAGTTAAATCCAGCTGGCAACTGGTTGTTGTGTTCCCCAGGGTTCATTGTTGGAGCTGATTCTGTTTAATAACTTTATCGATGATCTAGAGGGGATTGAGTACACCCTCAGTAAGTTTGCAGATGACACAGAGGTGGGAGGAAGTGTTGATTTGCCTAAGGGTAGGAAAGAGGAATGTGGACAGGCTGGGTAGATGGGGCTGAGGCCAACTGTATGAAATTCAACAGGACAAAGTGCTGGGTCCTGAACTTCAGTCACAACAACCCCATGCAACACTACTGGCTTGGGGCAGAATGGCTGGAAAGCTGTACAGCAGAAATGGATCTGGGGGTGCTGGTCGACATCTGGCTGAACATGAGTCAGCAGTGTACCCAGGTGGCCAAGAAGGCAAATAACAACCTGGCCTGTATCAGAAACAGTGTGGCCAGCAGGACTAGGGAGGTGATCATCCCCCTGTACTGGACACTGATGAGGCTGCATTTTGAGTACTGTGTTCAGTTTTGGGCCCCTCACTCCAAGAAAGGAGCATATCCAGAGAAGGGCAATGAAGCTGGTGAAGCACCTAGAGCACAGGTCTTACGAGGAGCAGCTGAAGGAACTGGGACTGTTTAGTCTGGAGAAAAGGAGGCTCAGGGGAGACCTTATCACTCTCTGCAACTACCTGAAAGGAGGTTGTAGCAAGGTAGGGGTTGGTCTCTTCTCCTAGGTAACCAGTGATAGGACAAGAGGAAATGTCTTCAAGTTGTGCCAAGGGAGGTTCAGGTTGGATATTAGGAAAAGTTTATTCTCTGAAAGAGTGGTCAGACATTGGAACAGGCTTCCCAGGGAAGTGGTGGAGTCACCATTCCTGGAGGTGTTCAAGAAACATGTAGATATAGTACTCAGGAATATGGTTTAGTGGGTATGGTGGTGATGAGTTGACAGTTGGACTGGATGGGCTTAGAGGGTTTTTCCAACCTTAATGATTCTGTGATTCTGTAAAGTCACATGCTGTTAGCAAAGTTTAAAAAAAAGGCCTTTGAAAACCATGAAGAGCACCTCTGAAGTATGAAATGTGTTTCACTAATAAGTTGTCTTTTATACTGACAATTGGAACATCTGCATGATTGGAAAATTATCAAAAAAAGTGTTAATTTCTATGTCTGTTTTATAGTCATATGCTAATATGCCACTTGGTTCATATCATAAGAAACAAAACCAAATGAGAATTAAATGTCATGCAATATTTTGCTGCCTACTCCTGGCAATTTATGATAGCTAAGGAAAGTTTTTTAAAAAGTATTTATATATATGTGTATATATATATATATATATATATGTATATTAAATTTCTAATACATATATCAATGTGAATGACACCAGTTGCTAACTTTTTTGCAGACTTGTCCTCAGTTCTGTCTCTGACTACTTTGCTGCCATGTTTACAAGTGATGTTTGTGAAGCCAAGCAAGAAGAAATCAAAATGGAAGGCATAGACCCCAATGCACTGTGGGATCTTGTTCAGTTTGCATATACAGTAATTGTAGTTCATGTATTATGCTTCCTATAGAGAAAGATGTTGATAGGTTTTTTTTTGCTACATATCAATGAATCATTTTTATTTTCTAAATTTTTTTTTTTAATTTTTAATCTCAATCAAAATGCTTGTTTACCATTTCTAGGGATGAATTCAGATAGTTATCTTTTATCTCCAAACTGTAAAATATGTCAATATGTCAAGAGGACAGACCAGAAAGTTATGTATTTTTCTTGGTTTTCAAATACTTAAAAAGAGTGTCTCATATGCACATGATTCCGATTACACGAGATCATTGAAGGAACAGTTGTATTTTTTTAAGAATAGCCCTATATTACTGTCTTAGTCAGATTTCAGTTTAAATAATTACATAAATCTTCAAAAATTTTAAATAGTAAAACATTTTAAAATGTTTTATTATGAGCTGGATGTTGTCACTTTCATTTCCTGTTATAGGCTGGTACTCTTTTGTGTGAGGTAAACTTATGAATAACTTAGAGTTAATAACTTAGAACTTCCTTCTAAATAGGTATTGCATTTTAATGCGTAATAGATTTGGCTTTTATCCTTCTTAAATGATCTGCTATGCACAATGTATCTGAAGTGCATTAATATGAAAGAATATTAAAGTTACAAAATAATTAAAAGAGAGGAAATGCCAATAACATTTGTAGTCTGAATTTGTCTCCCCTTGCCTATGAATCATGCAAGTGTAAAATATATGCTGCTTTCTGTTTGTTTCCTAAAAGACATCCTATTTTTTTTAATTTTATTTTTTAATTAACAATATTTTATCATTGTATCATTTACTAAACAAGAGGAGTTAGACATGTGCACACACCTGCAGGCCTATGACCTGATTGCTATTATGGAGACATGATGGGATGGCTTCTATGACTGGAGCATTGGAATGGAAGGGTACAGGCTCTTTGGGAAGGACAAGCAGGGGAGATGAGGAGGAGGTGTTGCCCTCTATGTCAATGACCAGCTGTTGCATTAAAGGGCAGAGAGATTTAGCAAAAAAAACCCCAAAACCCTTGCATTTCAGATTATCCTCAGTTATCAGTGTCCTGGTTTTGCTAGGATAGAGGGGGCTGAAGGTGGCTGGGCTTAGATTCTGAGTGCTGCCCAATTTGACATATAAGTCCGGTCACGTTCAATATATTGAAAATACCACAGCTCCGGATGCACTAATAGTGCAACACTACAGTCCAGTCATGAGCTAGCATGGCCACTTGGGCATGTTCAATGAGAATGCTCATGGCTGAATACACTAATAGTGCAATGCACCTCCAGTCTAGTTGTGTTTAAATGAACAAACACGGCCAGCCTTGGTCATATTCAATGAGGACTGTCATGACTGGATTAATGAATGAATTGAAGCAACAGAGTACCGATTCTTTTGTATTGCCAGTGGTAAATATATTGTCTGCAAAGATAAGTGTACTTATGTATGTACTTAAGAACATATATCTACAAATGCATTAAGAAAAACAACTCTATAGAGATTTTCTAAGTTTCCTGGTGAAGCTTCAAATCTCATCCAATAGGCATCCTAAGGGGGGGGAAGAGATCCAGCCTGTCGACTAGTCCCAGGAGTCGGCAGTGGTTCATGACAGTATCTTCCCAACTTGTCTGTGATGGTATCCTCCCTAACATACCCCCTCTCTTAGGCCATTTTTATACTATTTTCTTTCAGGTGGAGCTTGAGTAACTCTAGTCATACATACCTTTACTACAATTGGAGTAAAATTTCCTCGCTTTGCTTTTAAAGGTATAGACCAGAGAAAATTCAGAGCACATGCTCAGTGAAGGGTGGTTGCACCTTGAAGGTGGGTAGCTTTTGGGATGGAGATGTAGTTTGGCATTATAATGACATTATAATGAACAAAGTTCCACACAGTTTTGACAAAACAATGAAAAACTGCTGGCTCAGGCTAGCAACCATGCAGCTTATTACAGTACCATCAAGTTCCCCTCTGCTATGCACAGAGAGTAGCCATGATGTCTCCATTCCACTGCACCCTCTGTACTATGTCTCCTAGAGTCTCTACTCTGCTCTCATGAGACCCCACCTTGAGTACTGCATCCAGTTCTGGAGCCCCCAGCGCAAGAAGGACATGGACCTACTGGAGTGGGTCCAGAGGAGAACCACAAGGATGATCAGAGGGCTGGAACACCTCTCCTATGAGGACAGGCTGAGAGAGTTGGAGCTGTTCAGCCTGGAGAAGAGAAGGCTCTAGGGGGACCTTACAGCTGCTTTCCAGTTCCTGAAGGAGCCAACAGAAAGTGTGGGGAGGGACTTTTTACAAGGGCAGGTAGTGATAGGACAAGGGGTAATGGCTTTAAACTGGAAGAGGGTAGATTTATATGAGAGATTAGGAAGAAATTCTTTCCTGTGAGGGTAACAAGGCACTGGAGTTTTAATCCTCTCTAAATACACATGTATTAATTTAATCATGAATGCTGTTTGCTTTGATATATTTAATTGGGGTACATACTATTTATTTTATGACATAATAACTCTACCATTTTTATAGAAAAAAATATGTAATTTCTGACTGCAAATGTCCTTTTCCCAGGCGTTTTAGAATATGGGATGTGAAAACTGCTTCCCTTTTTCAGTAATGAAAAAACCCCCAAGAAATCCTGAAAACTTATTCGTGGTTGCAGGTCTCAATCTTTTAAAATAAATACAAAAAAGTAGTTTTGCTAAAAATGTAAAAGAAAGTTAATATATCTTACTTATTTCAAAATTAGGCTGTTTTCCTTTTTAAAAAAAAAACCCCTTATACTAGTATTTAATGATATTTTATGATAAAGCAGAATTCTGATCCAGTAAAGAATCATAATTCCTTTATCCCATGAGCTAAAGATAATATTTTGCTACCATAGTATTAGTTTCCATAAGCCTTTCTATCATTCTTTGCTGTTTATTTATTATATTTATTAAATCTTTTAAATAAACTATATTTCAGGCATTTATTTTTAAAGAAAAAAATTCAGTCTTCTTTGACCTAGTTAAAAAGTAGCCTTTTTCCATTATTTGGATTTGTATTTTTTTTTTTAATGTTAGAATAGTTCCTAAACAACTTTATTTATCTATATAGATGTAAAAGATATAGATATATAAACAAAAAACTATATTTAAAGATCAAACATATATGCATATATTTAAAAACACTTGTCTACTACTCTACAAAATAAAGACTACATTTATTTTCAATATGTCCCATTTTCATGATGATGCTCTGTTCATTTATTATTGAGAGCAATTATTGTCTTATTATCAAGAGCTTGCCATCTGTGAGAAATCAGCATGTTAAATAAATGCAGTCATGGTTTTGAGACTATATATATGAATAAAGTTGGACAGATGCTTAAGTAACATACTATGTTTTTATTTTTTTCTTGCTTCACTTTTTTAAACTTTCTTTTTTCTTCTTTTAAAATAGGCAGAACTTTTGGACTTTTTCCTTTTTTTTTTTTTTTTTCCTTCTCAAAGAAAACACTACTTTGTTGAAAAAAGGGAGTCATAGTACTTCATTATATTATGGAAGGCTTTATACAATGGCAAATTGTCCTCCCTGTATCTAAGTCTTAAACAGGTAGATAGATGACAGTCATGACACACTGGGAAGCTGGACCGTGTTCACTCATGTGTAAACAAATAGACTTCTAAATAATTGGCGAGGCAGAATTACATGGTGACCAGCAGAGCATCACACCCTGTACAGCCTTGATAAAAGCTGCTCCTAAGTGAAGGCAGCTGTCCATCTAAGAGCAGTAACAAGAAGATAGAAAATTAAACTGACAAAAATGCTGATTTAAAGATAGTAGAAGGTGTTAAAGTTTCTGTGAAGATTCAGCATGACTAGTTATAAAGTTAATGTGATAGATGTACCTATAAAACACAATTTGATTAAAGTTAAAAAAAATTGAGATGTGTTAAAATATTCACTCAACTCTTTGTTAGATGGGCTTTGGGGTTCTTTTGAAAGTGGGTTACTATAACTGAAGAACTTAATTTTGTAAACAGATCAATAAGGTAGTGGCTGCATATTGTTTTATCTGAAATAAATACAAAGTTTTCTAATTACATAAGATAAATTATAATGTAATTACAAGTTCTATAATTCAAATTATATATATAAGACCTAGATTTATTAGTAAAATGCTGCATCAAAATTATGTGCTTCTTGCAGTTTCCATAGATTCACAAGGGTAAACCACAAAGGTTTTCCCTCTATTTGTGAAGGATATAGCTGACTGGGAAAAAAATATGCAACTTCAATACAAAGTACAGGTTTAATCTCTCCACACTTTGCTGTTTTGATTGGTTTATTCAAATAAACAAAGTACAGAATTATAACTCAAGAGGAAATAACGCTTCTTCTTTTGCATATCTGTTAAATGTTTCATGTGAGCCAGCTGAGGAACTCTGAAGCCAACACTTAATGTGCAATGGCTATGCTGAAAGTATGTTTCATTTTTCAAGAAGCAAGATAACTGATAGCAGAAAATCTGGGACTGAGATCTTAGTGCCCTGGGATACATGGGTCTGTATTCTCTGATCTTTTTATAGTTCAAGATAAGCAGTAACACAGAAGAGTATTTCTTTACCTCATTTTCTTAGGTAGTGCTTCTTTCTTGACCTTGAAACTTGAGTTTTAGTTATTTGCAGTTATGTGTAAATGTTTTAGATAGGACTGGAACTAGGGACTGAGCTTCTGGTATTTTGCTGCCATTGATGACTCTGGGAGCTTTCCTTTGAAGTTGCAACAGATCTGTGAAGTTACTATAGATTTTCTCATACTGCATAGGGGTATCTAATTAGTATGTGTTCCCAACAGTGATCAGAAGAATAGGCTGGTGCTTTCATTCCATTAATGAAACTGAAAAAGCAAAAATCGGTTAACTAACAAAACAAAAAATCCTTGATTTATTTATGCACATCTGAAGAAAAAAAATAGAGCATGGATCATACATGGAAGAGGTTCAAGCCCTACTGCATAGCTTTTAATGAGATTTTATTTGAGAGATTCTTTAATTAAAGTACTGTCAAGTGCCTTCTCTGTCAGTTATATCTAGTAAAACACACAGGGCGAACAGCAGGGAATTGCCAAGAAAGAAACTGCCTTTAAGCATAAGGACCCTTAGGTTCCTTCAGAACAGAATCTTTATTAATTAAATATCCAAGGGAGGTTTGTTTTTTGGTCTTGGATTTGGGTTTTTGGGGGGAATTTTTGGCTTTTGTTTTTTTTTT
>NW_010328015.1:3102-12876 GCF_000700745.2 Antrostomus carolinensis | reverse complement strand
GGCGTTAGTGCGCGGGAAGGGCCCCGCTGCGCGCCTGCGGCCGGGCGCCCTCAGGGAGGGACGGAGTATCGGGTACGGGAAAAGGATACCGGAGCCTGAGGAGGGCTTTTGTCCGCAGGGATCCTTGAAATTAATATCGCTGACGTTGCATTACATTGGTTAATAACTCAGATGTGATCAACTGCCGTTCAACTTGCACAGAAGCTGTCGGTTAGAAGAAGCTGCTCAGTTATAGTATTATATTTACTATATTGGACAGAGGTAGGCAAAAGGATATGCTTTTTTTTCTGTTAAAAAAAGCAGAAGTTGTTTGCTTTTTCAGGATCTGATTTTGCTTGAGACCTTTCATTCAGTAGGAGGATTATGAGTGAGGATTCATGAGGATTACAGCCCTAAATAGAAACCATAACAATATACGCCTTCTGTTTTCAAAAAGTTGCAGACACAATGGTATTCTGGGCTTTCAGCTGAGTGAAGTTGTGAGTATTGTAGTGGCTGATCGTGGGTGTGGAAAGAATTCAAAGAGCTTTTCAGATTTCAGAGCAAATTCTGAGTGTTAGAATCATGGAAAAAATATGCATGTGAAATGGGAGGAAAAATAATTGTGTCATTTCTTATGCAGTTTGAAAGAAGTAGGGACTGAAAACAAACCTAAGTTTGTGCTGCTCTTCAGGCTTGAAAAAGAAAATCTACACCTGAAATGTTTTGTGCTGCAATATACATTGAATAGGGGTTTGGAAAACAATAGCAACAATAGCAATTGCAACAATAGCAACATAGATGTCTTGTATTTGTTTCCAGAGGGAAAGAAAGTACTGCTATGCTGAGAACTAAACTAGTGAGGTAATACATAACTTGAACATGACAACTTATAAAATTAATGACAAAAAATGTATTACGGGCTAAAAAAAATTGAATGAGCCTGTTGAAATCTGTTCTTATTTAGGAAGTGATAGAAATAATGATAATTTCACTAGACAGGATACTTTTAAAATTCTATTCCAGCACCTAATCAAGAGTATATCCAATCAAGCATGTTGCATATCATTCAGACTGAATTAAATAGAACTTTTTCTTTTTTTTTTCTTTTTCTCACCTGAGTGATGACAGCCAGGAAGCCTTTTGCCACAGTGTTCTTGGGGTGGGGTGAGAGGTATGGATGTGCTTGATTTGTCCAGTACAGACAAACTTAGAGTTATCCCAGAGAATTTACAAGTTTTGCTTTCTTTATGCTAGTGACAGCTGTAGAAGCATTTCAGTTCATTGCTTTCAGTCATCCCAGGTAAAAATTATGTCAGTTTGTCTCTCTGTTCTGGGTTAACAGTCTATTTTGAGAGTGTAGTCATGAGTTCATTAAAAAGGATAATGGGAATTTAAATCCTTCTTTATCCGGTCCTGGTGATGTTATTAGGCATTAAGCCTTCTTATGTGAATTTTCATGGAGAGTACATAGAAGATAAAGTGTGTGTGTTTATTTCACAGTTTGTGTAGCTTCAAAAACCTTGTTACTTAGAGATGAAAGAACAGTGGCAGAGCTCTTAGATATCACATTATTGTAGTTTTAGTAGGTTCTATCCATACTAACCAGAATTTAGCCTCCATTGTGTTTGAGTGCTCTGTAAACATATCTACATAAAGAACTACTGCAGCTGTCCCAATTAACTTTTGGTGCAACTATGCAAAATGCAGCAGATGATACAAAAAGGAAACTGAGGTAGTAGGATGAAAGAATAATAAAAAATCGCAGCTATTCCTTTTTTAAAAATCAGCTTATCTTATTGTTCAGAACCAATGAAAGTGTAGGTCTTACAATAAACCTGCCTATTGGCACCTGTAGAACTTACTAGTCTTTTCATTCTTCTCATGCAACCTTCTGAAATTTAAATCCCTTACACAGGCTTCAGTTTCCTAACGTGTTCCACCCACGTTTATTCAGTTTATTTTAATTTGTTCTCTGAAATACTCCATTTCTTGCTTTTGTCTAAACTTTGTCTTTTAATTTCTTTCTTTTCTATCAATAGTGGCCGCAGTCACCATTACAAAGTTATTGTGTATTTCTGTCACTGAAGGTCGTTCCCTAGCACAGATACTCAGTGTTTGATGGCAGAGAGGAGCAGCAAGGAATATTATTACTAACTGCCAAGGAATTTTGATTGTTTTGCATGGATCTCTCTATTGTTGCTGTTATCTGCAAGTCAAGTAATAGGCAATCTTTAGTCTTTAAGATTTTGCCTTCATCTGTAGGCAGCCCGCTTTCCTAGGCTTGCACCCTGTACGTGAGACTGCTAGGAGGAGCCATCTTCTAGCTGCAGCATGGACCCTTTCTAAGGCAAGTGACACAATATATAGGTCTCTTACTGTGTCTCTTGACACACAAGTTTAGCATGCAGTTTATTCCTTCTTTTCTCTCCATTATGTCACTCAGTGCGAGGAGTTTCCTGTTCTGTAGTTAAAATGTTTGGGTGGATCTCACCAGCTATTGTCTATGGGACACAGCACTAGTGTTTGGCCAAACTAGGGTGTCACTTGGCTATGCTCCTCTGATTTTATAGCAAGAGACTACATGCCAGCTCAATCATTCAGCTTTCTGGACTTGCCTGCAATCATTCAGTTGGGAAGTTAACCTGTTGTGGCTTTTCTAAAGTTACAGTAAGTGTTCTATTTCTGGAGTTGTTAGAAAAGGAAGGAAAATTTCAGTATGTTATCAACACCTCAGTAAAAACCAAGGAACCTGCAAGGAAGGCAGGAGGCTTTTACTTAAGTTATTTTTCCCACACTTTCCTCGATTTGTGAGCTGTATGTAGTCTGTTGTAGTCTTAAATGTTAGAAGTAACGTTTTGTGTTCATAGAGTGTAAAACTTCCAGTAGATTTTGTTATCTAGTGCCTTAGATAGGTGAAGTAAAGGTGATCTTAAAGATGCTATATTAAAACTTGGTGTCTCTATTTACTTCTGTAGCAGTTATCACTTGGTAAAAAGGAGAACTGTCGTATCTGCGAGTGTTTGCTGTGGTTGCTGCCATACTATTAAGAGGTTGTGGAGTCTCCTTCTAGGTTGTGGAGTCTCCTTCTCTGGAGACATTCAAAACCCACCTGGACGCCTTTCTATGTGATCTCATTTAGGTTCCTGCTCCGGCAGGGGGATTGGACTGGATGAGCTTTTGAGGTCCCTTCCAGTCCCTAACATTCTGTGATTCTGTGAAGAAGCAAAGGAAGAGGCCAGACTTACAGTTTTGAGGCTTAAAACCATTTTTGTTCAAATTATGAAAGCATGCAGAACGTTATGTGCTGTTATGGACTAACCCATACATTTTCTGTGTAACATAGCTATGAAGAAATACTGTAAAAACATGACTTCTATACCATCATTCATAGTAACTTGTAAATAAATCTGTTTCTGAATTAAATCCATCTACAGGGAATGCAGTTCTTAAGTGTTGCTGCTACAAGTGTTGTTTAAACATTTTGGCTACAAAGACCATAACAAAAAAGATATTAAATTTTATATTCCTTTTAGAGAGCACTATGACCATTTTATTCAAAACCTTCAGCCTTATGAAATGTGTCTTTGAAAAAAATGCCCAAGGAAACCTTTAAGCAGTACCGTGAAATTTCATTTAAAACCTGCATATTGGTAATATCTCTTCTTTCTTGTTTTCTTTCTTTAGTAATAAAAAAAACTGAAAGCTTTGTACTGGTACAGAGGTAATGATAATTGGGTATCTGGGAGGCAGAAGTAATCTTTATCCACAGATGATGTGCTGTGCTACTGGCGGTATAATTTTCATTTTTCCTCTGGCAGTCTCCCTAGGTCCTGGTCTGGGTCCTCTGGTGCCCGAGGAGGAAGAGATTACTTCTGTCTCTGTTTAATTTTTTGTTACTTTGCTGGGGTGAAACTGTTTTCAGGAATGCAAATTGTAATGGTGAATTTTCAGTTTGATGGGCACTGGACTGACCCTGACAAATCAATTTGCAAAGGTCAGAGCTGTCAGGTGGTAATAGCTTGCCTTTCTTACTGACCAGTTTAAGTTTGAGCCGAAGACCCAGAGGTGAAAAGCTCAGTATTGCATTACCAATCCTCTGATCTATCCATATGTTCTCTTGTTTAAAAGTCCCTGTAGTCCTTTTAAACAGAACATGCAGTAAGTATTGAGCACCGTTTGCACTTGTAAATACTAGAACAGTGTCCATTCCAATTGTCTGCTGTGCGTGTGAGGACACTGAAGTTAAATATAGCAACAATTTCTTACACACTCTGGCTTTTCATGAGAAATCCAACCATATGGCAAAACCCAGCATTGTCTTAAAACCATTAACGAACAACCTATTGCCATTGACAGGAAAATGAATCCACAGCTCTAAGTAGCGTACTGGGAGTTATTAATAACCTCAGGCTGCTGCTAAGAAAATTAACTTAAATGAAATATCATTAGGAGCTGAGTCATCCCACTAACACTTCTGCATGTTGTATCCAGGTTTGTATTTATCTGTGGAAGCCTTTTCAGAGTATGTTATCATTATTACATGTCTACTTCATTTGTTCTTGGTTGAGTATCTCCATTGTGCTCAGTGCTGTAAAAAGCATAATGGAGAATTATTTCCATGGATTTCATAAAATAGATACAACAAAATATTTGAAATAATGCAGATAATCCATTTTCCAGTTCATTCTCAGGTAAGATGTTTCTAGGCAACCTACTTATCAGGAGGAGGTCAAGAAATGTAAATACTTGTCTAAGTTATTCTCAGTTTGTAAGGCTATTAAAACAAGTTACTGTCTGCAGGTCTCAGTTTATGTGTGCTGCAGAAATAATAAAATTTACATTTGTATGTATTTGGGTTGCCTTTTTATCTCCTTATCCCTTCTCTTCCAATCCTTAATCCCATTCTCCTCCATAGGAGGGGACAGTGTTGTGGATAGTCTGTACTGATTGACCTGCTGCCAAATCAGATAGATAAGAAGTGAATTTTCCTACTTCTTCCTCACTAGAAGTGCAAATTGAGTCTTTTTCCTCTACCTGACTGTCAATTTTCATGTAGTCTGTAGGAACATAATTATTTTTGAGCTCTCTTGGGTTTTTTTATTTCAGAATGCTGGAAACTGGCCAACTGATTCAAAAGGTGTTGGAAGAGAACTAATTTTGGTCAGATGTTTCTGTGGGCAATAAAAATAATGTGCTACCTAGTTACTAATTAAATGAGGCTTGTGATTATGCTGTCTGATGTATCCTTGGATCCATTTGTGTTCTCCCCCTTTTTCAGTTAAAGCATCCCACTTGGAGCAGTATCTTCCTTTTTAGCTCAGTATTTCTGGTACACAGGATGTGATCCGTATCTGTTTTGTCCTTTTTTTCCCACTTCTTTGATTGCACTGCACTCATTTTCCAGGGATTCTGTCATTAAATGTAAAATGTCTGAATCCTTGGGGGTTTTTTTTGAGACTGGGAAAAATCAGGTTTTTAAATCTAGTAGATGCAAATTGTGAATGTTTCCTGCTTTTGAACATCTCTCCAAGGCTAGGATGATGCAATTTTATGTTACAGATAAGACTTCACTGAATTGTGGTTGGCTGTAGAAGTGTGACAGGTCATGAACCCTGGTGATTTTTTGCTTAATTATTTTGCAATAGGCCCTGGCTTGTTACATTCTGACATAATTGATTTCATGTGTGGATTTGGTCAAGCTTGCAGTCCTTGAATTTGAAGGCTGGAAGCCTGGCTTTTGAAATTACTTCCCCTGTCATCTTTTACAGCTCTGAAAATTCAGACAGTTAAAGCCCAGCTGCTTTCCCATCCTGTTTAAGTCTGAACAGTGAATATGGGTTTGTTGTAGACATCTATTTTTAAAATGTAGTTAAGCTTACAAAATGGTATAAACACTTCTTGGCACAAAGGTAGGTTTTTATGGGTATATACATTGCAAATAAGCAGTAAGTAACTGCTGGTTCAAAAGTTAGTAACGCTAAAGGCAGAAGCAGACATATTAGTGTCTTGTCTAGAATTATTTCTTGTGGTACAGTTTGGCTTACTAAAATTTTTACAGAAGTACACACTGTGTACTGGGTGGGGGACGAACAGTTCGAAGCGCGGAGGGAAGCGGGGGGGGGGAGACTTGTGTTTTGCCCCCCTCCCACCCCCCCCCCACCCCGGGTGAAACTTGTTTGGGCATTTTACACTCTTGAGTAAAGGCCAGCTAGGTTGTTCATTTCTCATACTTGGTAAAATGTAAATCAGTATTTGTAGTATATAATGCTTGGTGCATGTAATTCTTATGTTTTTACATAAAAAAAAAAAGGTATGTGATGTATTACATTTTGACTTTTGAAAATAATGAATGGACTAAAAATATGTAAGAGTGATTCAGACATGGGAGGCTGTTTGAAGAGGAGGAATGTTAAAATAAATGTATTCTGGGAAATAGTTAATCAGTAAAGTGTGTCACAAAGCAGAGGACAGCAAAAGACTTTCTGATTCTCCAGCTGGTATTCCCAGTGGAATGAACTTATAAATGGATCAATAAAAAACAGCTAATGCATCTCAGCACATCGGTACATGGGCTATACTGTGACGTGGAAACAGGTTAATGTTCTCACTAGGTCTGCAAGTTATTCAAGAAAATAGGTCATGGTGGGGGAAAGGGATGGAAAATGTAACCAAAAAACCAAAACAAACAAATAAAACCCCCACCACCAAAAAACAAGTGTTGATTACATACCTGTTCCCTAAAACTTTTCCACTATACTGTACCTGAGGCATGGTAATAAATAGACAGCGAAGCTTCATAAAACTTGAGATTGGTATAAACTGCAGCATTTTCTGTGATTCCTGTTATGGACATTGTTATGCACAACAAATCTATTCAGCACTTACATTGTAATAGATGATATCTGGGGAGGTTATGTAAATACTTTTGGAGTATGTTAAAAAGACATTGCCAACATAAACTTTAGGATCCTTTGATTATGGATGTTTGTTAGATTTTAAATATAGATTTATTTATTTTTCTCAAAGAGAACTAGGAAAGAATGCTGCAGTGTGAGCTTGGCAGTGCAGCAGGATGAACAACAGTTTTCAGTGCTGTTTTTAAGGTGCTCCTAGTTTGTTTAAATTCTTGAAGGTAGGCAACTTACACAGATTATTCAGGGAAGCTTTTTAAAACATCGTTTTAGACATTTCTCTTAAAATGCATTGTTTCAGGAGAGGTTGGGCAAGGAGAGAATATAACTTTCCTGTTAGCAAAAAAATATTTATGTTATCTTCTCCTTTTAGATAGCTGGGATTAAAACTGTTGGTTTGATATGGAAATAGCTGTCTTTTGAGAATAAATACCTTCTGTTTGGTGAAGCATTTTCTTAAAGGGCTCCTCCTTCTTGGGAGAGACAGGAAGTTTTAATTAATTTAGTAATATATTTCTTCAATCAGTCAATTTACAGTTGTTAATATTTATAGCAGTCATATTCAGCAGTATAACTGTCACATAAATTAAGCTATTTACCACTTCTCCATTGTGTTTTTCTCTATTCACTTTTTGCCTTTGATGGGTTCCCCTCTGCCTGTTTGTCTGGTATCGCAGCTGCAGCCTGGAAAGGTACCTGGGTAATTCCACTGCACTTGATTCTTGCTCTGGTAGGAACCGTCAGTGTTCACAGACAGAAGATGGTAGAGTCTTGTCATCGCTACCAGAACAGACAGCTTCTCAAGCTTAAGGATGAAGGCTGGCATTTTCGAGTTAAGTTACTTTTTCTGACTGTGTAGGTCCAGGAACTTTTCTAGGCAGAAGCAGCAGCACTAGCAAGATCTTATTTTTCAGGATTATTCTGCGAAGGAATACATGAGAGAGACATACATTTTGGGAGAGAAAATGTGGGAAATGTATGACTGTTGCAGTGTCATGCCTAACTGAATTCTTAATTCTGCTGTGAAAAATATTACTTCAAGTATCAGTTACAAAATTATATCACTTTTTTCCTCTGATACCGAGTGTATGTACTGTTTGTACAGGGGTTATGATTGATATGTCATTTATCAGTAAATTTAAACTTTTGAGATATTTTATCTCATGTATGCATAGTAAATAGAAAAAAATGTACACTTGTTTGAACAAGAATCCAAAGCCTAAAATAAGATTTCTAATTAATCCTAAACTCTTTAAACATCTTTGGATGTTTAACTTTGGATTTTCACAGCAGAAAACATTAAGTACTGATTTGTATTAGTATCATTTTACTCCAAATGTAGGTATCTCTGGCAAGTCTGAAAATGGTTATGCTAGCTGTAGTGCTCCTTTCCTTAGGTCTCTACCCTGCCACTTTATTTCGTTGGTATCAATAAAAGCACTGCAACAATATTTCAGGTTGTTCCTGGGCTTCCCTTCCTTTTGTTATTCCAGGTTGTCTGGAATTCATTTGAGTAATGACATGAATGCTAAATGCCAGAGCCCATATTGTTATCCAGAGATGTGAATGAATTATGATATTCATCTTTTCTGTAATTGTGAATGGCCTTGAGTATTAATAATGCTCAAATTTCGATAATTACTTCAATAAAACATTCAAAACGCTTTTCTTAAGGTGAACTCTTGAGAATTTTCAGTGGCTGTTCCTTGTTTTCTGCATACTGAATTTTCAGTACTTCTGTGATGCTGGCTTATTGAGATGATGTGGGAGTGCCGATAGGTCTCTGTTTTATATAGGACATAATAATGTCTTCGTTTAAGACATTAATGGAAGACCAGGAACTACTGGAGAAAGTCCAGTGGAAGGCTACAAAGATGACTGGGGGACTGGAGATGCAGAGAGGCTTGGGTCTGTTTAGCCTGGAGAAGAGAAGGCTGACAGGGCATCTTATCAATGCTTATAAATACCTAAAGAGCTGGTGTCGAGAGGATGGGGCCAGACTGTTTTCAGTGGTGCTCAGTGACAGGACAAGGGGCAGTGGGTACAAACTGGAACACAGGAAGTTCCATCTGCAACTTCTTTACTGTGAGGGTGACAGAGCACTGACCAGGCTGCCCAGAGAGGCTGGGGAGTCTCCTTCTCTGGAGATATTCAAAACCCACCTGAACTTTAATCAGGAAGGATGTGAAGTATATTATGAATTTAGGGACATAGATTAAAACAATAAAGGTTCCAACTGGCTGTAAAGAAGACTTTTTTTTTTCTTTTCCTCTATTAGGACAGTCATGCATTTGAATGGGAGGCTGTAAAGTCTCCATCCTTAGAGGATTTTAAGACCCAACTGGATAAAGCCCTGAGCAACCTGATCTGACCTCCTGGTCATGAGGTTAGACTAGAGACCTCCTCTGGGGTCCTTTCTAGCTTCAGTTGTTCTTTGATTCTCATTTACTTGTTGATCACACTCATTGTGTTCAGCATTCTTTGTTCTTAACTGTATGAGCTGGTTAATTGGAGTGCTCAGTGAATTCCTTCAGTAAGAATGGCATGACATGAGACTGAAGAATTAGAGGCACCAGCTCAGGAAGAAAATAAGTGCAGAGAAATTGCTGTCCAGCTGTCCTGAGAAGCAGCTGAGGCCATGCACAGATTAACTCCTGCTTTGAATATTTCTGTGAAGATTTAGTATATATCAATCCATTTTCCTGAGAGGACTTAAGCAAACTGTGAAATTCTATATTCTAAATTTTAATAAATTATAGAGGAACTTGACTAAACAAACATTAAGTTTTGTATAAGAAATAGAGGATTCCAACACATATTACGAAGTATTCAGAACAAATTCTAGGTGTTGGTAAGTTATAGCATAACTTAGATACAATGC
>NW_010328015.1:0-3067 GCF_000700745.2 Antrostomus carolinensis | reverse complement strand
TCTTTCTCCTAATAAAACCGAGACAAACCTTTAGACCTACCAGATGGGTTTAGCGTGGCTTTTAAGCAGGAAGTTGACCAAGGCACTGTATCATGTGCCTGTTGCTGAGCTTGTTGCTTCAACTAATCTTGGTTGGGTGTTTTTTTTGTTTTTCTTTTTTCTTATTTTCTTTTTTTTTACTGATATAAATAAAGACAGAAAGAGGCCTAAAGTAAATTTTGTTTAATTGCAGTCAGCTGTTAAGCACAAATGTTTTTAAAAAATACATTATCAGTTGCTTTTTGGTCTTTTAGCAGAAAGAAAAGATGCATTTAGATTTAAAAAAAAATCTCTTAATGAGAATGTTTTTTTGAAAACATATTTAAAAATCCTTTTGTCTTTAGAGTCAATTATGTCATGAGAAGGGAAAAAATACAGAAACTATCATAATTTATGCCTCTGTAGTATAATTAGTGTAGTTTTATGAGGAGGTTAGTACCTGCTTAAAGTTACAGCGGAGAGGAAAAAATCTTACTTCTCTATCTAGTAGTAATATTTTCTTGATGAAGCTGGTCCTGGACTTAACTGAGGTCAGTTTTATTTCAAACACTCATTTTACATTTCAGTTTTATCCTTTGGTGTTGGAGGAAGATCAAATAGTTGATTTTTATTTGCATATTTTTAAGGAGAGTTCCAGGTTCAGGGCCTGACCGCTGCAGCAGAGCCGCTGATGCTGCGTAGTGGTGTTCTGCGTGGCCTCTCCAGTGTGCCAAATTACTTTGATATGAGGTAGGTGCTGGTGATGCTTTCTAGTGTGAATGCCAAAGTGAGATCCAGCTGCTTGTTTTGGACTGCACACAGTTGGTAGCAACTGAAAAGCAGTGCAAGAAATAGCTTGCCCCTCATTTTCCCCCACAAGGATCTTATGTGTCCTCCCCCACAATAACTGTAGGCAATAAATACAGTTTTAGCACATAAATTAATGTTTGCATTTTTCTTCCTCTGGCTATTCCTATTATTTAGGTGTGTAGTCATGCAGTTTTCATTCTGCCAACATTCTTTGTTCCTAAAAAAGCAAACCATAAAACAGAACAGCTACTGAATACAGAGGAAAGTGCCGTCAAATGAAATGAAGGGTCTTCCATTCTCTCCCTTTTTTATGAGTATTAAACTCTTTGGTTAGTGTGGGTTAATTTGTTTATTTTTCTTCATCAGAGTGAAGAGAAATTGCCTTAGCTACTTACCAAAGGAATTTCCATTGACTGATAATATTATCACATTAATGAGAAGCAGCGATGATGATTTTGAATCTGTTAAGGACTGGTGAAGGCCAACTCCGGGCTGCTCTAAAGAGGCTAAGGAAAACCTCTTGATCTTCAGGAGGGTGATAAACCCTCAGTCCCTTTCAATGAAAGTCAGTTTTTTTACCTTATCTTCCACAGGTGCCCTAGCTTAGGGCAGCATGAAGGCTTTTGGTTACTAGTTCTGTCTTTAATAATGCTGTCCTTAGTCCTTCATCTCACAAGCACTTGACCCCTCAGAAGGAAAAGAAATAGTAGCACAATGTACTGCTTGAACAAAAAGTATGTTTGCAACAGTAGGAGATATGTAGGACTTTCTATTACTCTGTGGAGGATTTTACCTTCTGTCCATGCACTTCTGGAAAACCATTCTTTGTGGTTTTCCAGTCAGCTTTCACAGAGGATTTTATTATTGATCTTCTGAAAATATAATAATGCTAATGGAGCACTACACATACCAGTTTAGACAAGGCCAATAACTTGAATTCTGGCTTTTGAAATGTGAACACTTGTAACATTCTGTATTAGGAACTTACTGGAAAAGCTTATGGTCAAGCAGGTGTATGCGTCAATTTTTTTTCTCCTGTCACAAAATAAATGACACACCTGCAAAGTCTAATTACTTAATAGTTATTTCAAGTGTTCAGCACTATTTGCAGGCTATAATTATCCAAATTACTTTAGAGAGGGAAAATTATATTCTTCTGCCTCAATGGCATACACATAAATGTCTTGATTTCTGAATTTGGGGGCAGGGTGGGAAACATCTCTATGTGTTTGCTTAAATTCTGCATGTTCCTTGGGAGATGCAGTGCCAAAACCAGTGCCTCCCTCTAAGCTTACTTGGACTTAATGTCACAACTTGTTTGTCTTCTTGCCCTGTTGAAAGATTGAGATCTTTGAAATCATAGATTTTAAAACTGGAAGTTGGAATAAGAAAACTATATCACTGCCAAAAATCCATTTGGCATTTTTATAAAGAAACCTGTCTTCCTGGAGGAAATACCAGCATCTCTGTGTACTTTCAAGGCAAAATTGCTTTGGAGATTCTTTAGTCATTAGGGAAATTTTTCCTCTGTTGCATTAGGATTTTATCAATGCATACTGGTACTGCAGAAATTATTTGGAATTTAGACTGGAATAATGTAGAGCAGCATTTGTCTTCTTTTTAACAATGTCTGTTCTCCTGCTTCCACAACTAGAGTAACCTCTCTCTTGTAGACAGAAGTTTCTCCCAGGAGAGAATTTCTGTGACTTTGGTGGCTGTAGCTGCCTTAGGCAGCAACCCAGGATTGGAAATACAGACATTTTTAGAGCTGGAATGAGTCCTCTTTTGTTATTCTGTTTAAATTTCAGCCTTGTGAATCTTTTATTCTTATTGAATGAAGTAACAGGAAAATATGTTTGCTGGTACCTTCAGATTTCTGGCTGCAGCCAGGTTGCTAGCATTGAAAGTTTTGTGTTATGAATGACATAGGTTTTTTGCGTCACTTGACTGTATATTTAGTTATGTTTTGATCAGAAATACAACTGCTTAGTAGAAGAGATAATCACGTAGAATTGCTAGGCAAGGTATTAGAATGTGTTTTCAATATTGTGTACATTTGTGAGAGGTACTAATAAAAAGCAAAAATATCTATTATGTAAGTAATTGGGAAATAAATTGATGTGCCTTGCATGTTTTACGCAAGATCTGCCTCTTTTCTAAAGTCCAATGACATTGCTCCCTTACTCAGCTCTTTTAGATCCTTTGCAGTAAGGAGAAGAAAAATACAGAGGGGGAAAAT
>NW_010328014.1:11411-69437 GCF_000700745.2 Antrostomus carolinensis | reverse complement strand
CCCCCACCCCACCCCATGCGGAAAGAAGCATCTTTTCTTTATGCTCTCTTGAAATATTTTTTTCTCAGTAGTTCCGATGAAATTTCCCTACTTCTGATGAAGGAGGAAGTGGAGATGCCAACATTTGATGCCGATTCAGAGGCACCCACCACAAGTAGTAAAAGCTGCTGCCTAAAAGGGATTATCTGTTCCTTGGACTATTATTATATGCTTAAGGAGATACGAATAAACTTCCAAATTCCAAAATGGTTAAAAAAATAGAAATACTCCCACAGAAAAGAAAAAAAAAAAGAGAACCAAGAAGAAAGCTGATGAAATGGAACCAATCCATGCCAAATTTTGCCAACATATTTTATATGAATAAGATGTCAGATGTCCTGGAGTTATTTATACAACTAGTCTACAAACAAGAACTGTCAGTACCAGAAAAAAATGGGTTTCATCTGCTTATTTTTTAATTCCAGAACATTTACAAACCTGTAGCAAAGAATAATCCAAAAAGACTGTTGTCTTCAGTAGGTTATACAATGAAGAATCAGAAGTCTAGTTTGTTCTGCAGTAATTTAGAGAAGCATTGAGCTGATTAAGTCATGCTAGAGACTGTACAGGCCATACATAATATGCAGTCTTCTTTGACCTCAGCCTCTAAAGCCTAGTTCAAAGGGTGAAAAACATTTGAAAGAACACCAACTTTTCAGAACTTTCTTAGATATGATCTGTTACATAGGCACAATGGTTACTTTTTGCTGAGGCTAGTTTCATTGTCACTATTCTCAATCATCTCTATGAAAGACATTTAATAGCTTCAGGTCACTATTGAGTTTTTGATAAATCTAAATTAATATCTCCTTCTTGCTTTGATAGGTTTAGATAGAAAGAAAAGAAAAATTACACCCTTAGCTTCACTAGTCCTTGGTATTTATCAGAGGATTTTTTTTAATCAACAAAGAACCACAGTGGCTGAAAATGTGAATGCAACAATCCAGGAATTACTGAACCAAACTATTTAATAATATATCGCAGTTCAGTTTCAGAATAACCCTAAGCTTTATTGCATTCTTCTCTTTAGAAGCAAATCTGCCTTAGGCACACTATTTTTGACAGTCTAGAGTACATCCTCCATAAACCTAAATTCATATGGTAAGCTCTTATTCTTAAATCCAATTTTATCCTTATTTTGGGGGAAAAACTAAAGATAAGGATCAGTTTCTACACTTGCCCATAGCTGCTTCAGAAAAAGGAATGCAAACTGACAAAGCTTCTTTATTTCTACTTATTATTCTAATTACTTATCCGCAGTTTGGATCATGATTGCTTCTATTTATACAGGGAGCCTACACATTGCACTATTTCTGCATGACTGCTTGTCAAACAGACACCTCAAACAACGACAAACAGCTTCCTTTCGTAATTAGAAATTCAGATTTTTTCAGGGGAAACAAGTGAAAAATATTTTTTACATAGAAGGTGACTGAGCTGCAAATGGGAGCTGTATACCTCAAATTTAGTAATAAAGACAGCTAGAAGTAAAACAAAGTCCTAAAATAAAGATGAGAGCTCACAGTGCATAAAGTAGACTTTTAGTAATAAAGCATATTTACACACATGAAATATTCAGTTTTCAACATGTTATGCAGTATGCAGCCATACTCCATAGACATACTTTAAAAGTACTTCGAATGAACCTGTTCTGACTAAAAGGTTACCCACAATTAGCATGAAATGAACGGGGTTTTTTACTAGGAAGAAAAACAAAATTGTATACAGGTAGCTCTGCCTCTGTTTTGAAGGGTCATAAGAAAGAAGATGAATGTGAAGTACCAGCTTTCATTTACAAACAAACCAACATTTTCGGTCTTGCTATAAAGCCTTTGCACCCGTTACAGTTAGCAAAACAGAACATGCACATCATTGTGTGTGAGGAAACGATGCAGTTAAGTCGAAGCGACAGTCAAGTTTCCATCCGAAAATTAGGGCGGCTAATGGGGAGCATTGACACAAACTGTTTTTAGCCTCCGCGTAAGAACCCGACGTGCCAGTGACATGCCCTACAGGTCTGACTCACAGGCTGCTCTGCGTGACAAACTTCCTCCTTCACACACTGCGGAGCAAAGTAGCACTAGGAATTACTTGAGAGAAAGTTTGTCAACTCCTACAAACTTGGGCAAAAAAAAAAAAAAAAAGCACAAATGATTTTAAGGGAGAAGTACTTGATTTCCTTCCAAGGAAGCTAACAAAACGCAGCCCACTTGTTAAGAGCCTGCTGTGGTGAGGTGTTGAGAGCACTCCAGTTCAATGGGCTGCAGTCAGCGTGGGATGCTGAGCACATTTCAAGTTGCACCCCAAATCACGCAAGCATCCAATATGCTCACAACAGCTCTAGCAGTCATCCTGAAGATTTGCATGTAACCCACGGCCACACAAAAAGAAGGCTGGAGCATATGGCAAGATTTTTAATTGCTCTGAAAGACACCAGAGAACTTTACAGGCAACCACAAGATATTGCATATCCAAATACTTCTAAGCTGTTTGTAAAATATCACTATCATGTTGTGGGACTGATCCTGCTGTACTTCTCCTTCCGCTTCAGTAACCCCCAGCTGAGAAACTGAGAGTGCATTGGCCCTGCAGCTCTTCACACCGTGGCATTTATTGAAAAATACCAACAGAGAAAACACGGAGCTGTAGTTAGAAGATGCTGATTTATGTGTAACTCCTTCAGACATTAATTAAGGTGTATGTTATTACAATATTTTGCAGTTTCAGATTTGTCCTGCCGTCTACCCAGTCTGCCTGCTCCAGCTTAGCAGTTTCAGTAAGGTGAGCATGCTCCCGAACAGGTGATGCGATGCTTGCAAAACTCCCCTCCTGTCCCCAGTCCCTTCCTCCTCCTTCACCCTGCATGAACAACCAGGCCTGAATATGCTATCTAATCCTACAAGCTCCTTCTAGGGCTAACTTACTGCCAGTTTTGGTCAGACAGCTGCTTTATCTTACGCTATACTCAGGGCTCAGAGTCGCACCCACTCTGACTGACAACATGAAGCAAATTGCATTACCCCGTTAATCTTTGAGATTGTCACAACGATTCACAGTGTGGCATGTTGGCAGCATGGTTAAACTCAGACCTTCAGCTCCAAAAGTGAATGTCCCTTACACTTTAGATAAAGGAAAGTCTTTGCTGAGCGCTTACTACAGCAATGGTTATACAGATTTTCTTTTGGTGCCAATATCTGCTTAAGCAGTTCTTCTCCACCCCTTTTCTCTCCACTCCCCCATCACCACTCCATCCCTTGTGTTGCTCCATTAATTATGCTGCTACAACCGTCTATCAGGACATAACAGTGACCAGCTTACAACTAATTTGCCAGGAAAAAAAGAAGTTCTTTTTAATGTCAGTCAGTTTTCCCATCTCATTCATTCTACAGGCCTGAGGAGTTGCATCAAGACAAGGGGTGGTACGTCAGGCGTACATGTTAGTGTCACCACTAACAGATGGTCTGTGCAACCGTGCCCGATGAACTACATTAGAAACATGATTCATTGGGAAAGTTAATTCAGTTATACAGGCTGACTCACAACAGGAACTGCAGCTTTATTGTGGAACAGTGCAATTATGCTATTCTAGTTTGACAAGACAGCTAAGCTGATCTCACACCGTGTCACTGCTAACATTAGCTGTCCACTCTCTCCCCTTTCACTCCAGGAACAGGCTCCTGCCCCCCAGTCTTCCACCATCATGGGCACCTGATTGACCCCCAAGGGGAGCTGTAAATGTTTTCACATATCTTCACAGGGTTCATTTTTTCTAGGTCTAGACCTCTGAAATGAGTCCCCGTGGGGGCAGGTGCCTGCGCAAAGGACCCAGGGTGACCATGCAGTTGGGAGTGAGATGGCAGGAGAGGGATGAGACCGCCTCTTTTGGTAGCAGCTAGCAATTAAGTTGGTTTAGGTTTAGTGTCAAACTACATAATGACTAATTAAACACAAAGAAGTACTACCTGTCTGTCAGTCAATCCTTCAGTGAGCATAAAAGGGTAGGAAGGTTCATTCTCCTGGCTTAACGTGGTGGCATGTGTTAGAACTGGGCAAAGAAAGTGGATTAATTTCTGCTGAGCCAGGAGTTTTAGGAGGATAAGAGGTATGGCTCATTAGCTCTGCTAGGTGTAGGGGAGGGGAAGGTGGCTTTTCACCTAGGGGCTTAGGTAAACACAGAATTTTTCAGGAAGGTGCTTTAAGCAGTCAAGCTTGAAAGGAAACATCAGACTAAGTTTGCAGCTTAGCTGTCTTTTTAACTGTGGAGATACATTCTATGGAAATTACACATATAGGATTAATTCTGTTTAGTCTCTATCCTGTGCAAGTTGTCATTTTTTTATAGCCTTTTATTAATTATTTGGTAAAAGGTTTCTGAAATGCAACTTCTCTCAGTTTGTGGTTTGACAATACAGAGACTACAGGCAGTAGCACCAGTTACAGAGTAAGAGGGGCTGATTCAGCATCCCTCTTAGCCTGAGATTTCCCACTTCTTATAAGTGCCTATACACCTATGCAGTAGGCTGCACAGGTGAGGAAAGTCTTGTAATAAAATATTATTGTGCTTGGAAGCATGCTCTTCTACTCTGAACACCTAGATCTAATGGAAGGTGTCCCTGCTCATGGCAGGGGTGCTGGAACTATATAATCTTTAAGGTCCCTTCCAACCCAAACTATTCCATGATTCCGTGATGATTCTATGATTCTATTGATATGGACACAGCAACAAGGACAACAAAAAAGAATTAAAGTAAACTGAGGGGAAATAAAAGATTTTATCTGGTCAGATTATTTCTCTCACACACACCTTGCCCACATCACAGCCTCAGCTGGGGCATGCTCTGCCCCTCCTGCTGAGGCTGTGGCACTGTGCAGGCAACAGCTCAAGGCTCCAAGCAAGAGAGGAGACACCAGTGCGACTCTATAGGTGGTCTGGGAGAAGAAAGACTTAAATTTCATTTTCTACTACGAAGATTTGGTGACCATTTTATCTAAAATTCTATCTTCTAAATATACAAACAGTTTGGAATGGAGCTATCATTAATATGATAGAAATATAATTTTTATAGAGTGAGGTACAGACCCATAGCTCTTGCACCTTACATTTAATCAGTACATCAGAGGTTTTATTAGCACCTATTTTTAAGTAGTTAACTCTTTGACTGGCTATAACTCTAAAGACCTGTTTAAAGTGAAAAGATTCAGTAAATTTCATGCCAATCTTTGAGGACTTCACAGAACGTGGCAGGAATTGAGGATGCCCATGGGTAACACTCTGCATAGTCAGCACTACCCCTATGGACATACAGCAACAAGCTTGATGGATATAACCTGAGAAGTCATCGAGAGCCTGAGTAGACCTCAGTGTGATAGGGGGAGAAATTTGATTAGCTTTTGTAGCCTGCATATAGCTTTAACAAAACACTGACCATCCCAGTTAGTGGCTTCAAGCACCACAAGTGAACTCAAAGCTAAGTGCTTCTTCACTGGTGACATGTTTTCTCCTGAAGAAGGTCTGTCAAGCCAATTTTTAATTCTTCCAATTGAAGATTCGAGGCTAAACTACTGCCATTATAGAAGAGATGAAACTGTGACTTCTCTGTTGTGGAATCCAGCCCTTAAAGGTTTTAGGCATTAATTCTAGGTTGTTTTCTTACCCAGTATTGCTTATTCACCTGTTACCAGCCCCACAATGTTTTCATTCAACAGAGAAAAATTTGCTTGATTCCTACCTCTCAACAAACAGAAATTAACTGGCTTGCTTGCAACCATGCATGAAGGTATTAGAGCCAGCTGCTGTATATCTACAGCAGGCCTCAAGTTAAGATTAAAGCAGTGTACAGCGCCAAGTAAATTGACCTAACCAGCAGTTTTCTCTGGAAAGAATACTGAACAGAACTGTAATATACCTCCTCTAATTTTCTTGCGTCAGCACTAAAGATAACATTAGGTATTTGCTTCACATCATTTACAAGGAGAAAAAAACTTGCATGGGAAAGTGTAGCAAGGAGTTGAAGTGGTAAGAGAAAAGACTGGTGAAATGCAGGTTTGTAAGAAGGAATCTGGGACAGAAATAGTGAAGGGCACTAAACCCCTTCCTTTGGCACTCACTTTCTCCAGGGTTACACCACACAGTAATGCTTACAATTAAAGAGAACAGCCTGCACAAAGAAGCTTGGGACAGGCTTCTGCTTCCCTTGCATGACTTCACCCTGGGAGAGAGCTTGCATGGGGTCTGAATTTCATGCTGCTTCCCTGTGCAAGCACAGCACCAGCAGCAGAAAGCCCCCACATCCCCTCACATCCTCATCTGCCACCCTGAGCTGGGTTTCCATGTGGTCCCCAGTCCAGCAGCCGGCCTGGCACTGCCGGCAGGGATTACTCATTATGGCACTGGGGTCTGTAGGGCTGACACCTGCCTACCCAGACTGAAACTTGCAACTTCCTTCACGGGGGCTTCCTACAGACATCACATTTGAACAGCTGTCAGTCACTCAGGGCCAGATTCGTACAGGTGACCTGCAAGTGAAATATTTTCCCCTACTAAACCCTAGTAGCCATCAAGGTCTCTTTAACAACGTAAGATGCCACTATATTAAACAAAAATGGTACTAATTTCTGGTTATGAGGCAAAAGTTACATTTTGTTTCCTAATAATTATTTATATCAAAGAAGAAGAAGACCAAATTAGTGACCTGTCCTTTACCTTTAGTTTTCTTTGAGCCCTCTGTTCCTTGGGACAGCAATAGCCATGAGAATCACAGCTCTCTAAGGCCTGGCAGCTCCATAGCCCGGCAAATCTGCTGTCTCATTTTGCCTGCTTTTATGCTCTAGTGACCAAAGAGCAGCAGGAAAGCCGAGCATTGAACGGCTAAGCAGAGCAGGGACCAAAGGACACTCTGTCCCCCTACTTTGGAGGGACGATAATGGGCCAGGCAAAATCTGCCTGCTAAATATGGTCTGGCGATGGTATCATCAGTGTGGACTTCTTAACCTGTAAGTCAGAAAACTAAATCAAAACATGAGCTTGGAAATGTGTTAACGTTTAGATATTCATTGCCCAGCCGATATGTCAAGCCATGTACTTGCTCCTCTTGCCAATAAAATTATAAGGATCTAGATACTTGGGATTACATACGAGAGAGAAGTCTTAATGAATTCAGTATGGCAACTTTTTGTTGCTTATTTTATATGACTACTCAAATATATATATTTTAAAAACATAAATGTATTCCTTCTGTGAGGAGACAAAAATATAGCTATTGGCCCTCTGTTGAAAAAACAGCTTATGGGGCAATTTTTAGATAGATTTGGTTTAAAAATGAACTATGCACATAGAAAAAATACATCTTTTTTTCTAAAGAGAGACTTTCAAAGAGCCTTATGAAAATTAGCTATGCATTGGAGCCAAATATTTCACAAAAAGAACTTGGAAATGAAATACTGGTATTCTTCCTTGGATTATTCTGAAACAGAGGCTTCTGACTATAATAGCAAGCAGCACTTGCATGATATGGACAATTGCCTTGAGACTGAGAAACCAATTCTGCAAAGCACTGAAAATGTTGAAGATCAGCACTTTGCAGGATACCGCTAATAATCTTTCTGGAACCAGTTAGTTGCTGAGACACCCAAACTGCCTTAGTGATACTGATGTATTTCAAATGTTAAACATGATCTGCAGATCTCAATACTACTTTAATAAATGGTCATTCCTTCAAGCACCTACAGATAAATCCTTTTAAGTCCTTCCTGCAACAGAGTAGTGTTTGTAAATATACAAAAATTCTTCAACAAAAGATGTGGATTGACTTTGTAAGTCAAGGTACATGCACCACGCAAAACTGCATTTTACTGCAGACTGTTAAATCTATTGTTTGGGAATGGATTAATTAATTTATAGAGAAAACACTTATTAAAAAATAACCAGGTAGATATTTGTGGCTTAAGAAGATCTAATGGTAAATAAAGGATCTATTTCATAAGGCATGTATGGACTACAGACATTTTACAATGTCTTAGATTGTTTTAATTATTCAGTACAACTTAATTACCAGTTTTTCCTATTCAGCTGCAATACTTCTGAAACAAGCTAATACTTACAGATCAAAGCAGTGTTCCAGATGAATAACTACAGTCCAAAAACTTTACGGTGAAGATTTAGAAAGGTTTAGCAAGAGTAGCTGTGTCAGTGCTGGTTGACTTTCAAATACCTGCCTATGGCTTGATTTTTTCAGAAAGTATTTGCTCGGTTCTGAAAAATCAGTTTCTCCAATTACTTTTTTTAAACTGAAGCATCTACAATCACAGGTCACTTGAAAATCTATTCTCTCTTTCTACTAACACTTTTTGATAACTACAGTTTTTACAATTCTAATTGGCAACAATGAAAGAGCAAAGAGAGAGTTTCTAAAAGTGAATTTTTGTCAGCAAATAAATCATTGGTATACCACTTAAATAGCTTCACTCTTGGCATGCTAAATTTTTATGCTCTGTTAGGATTTTGGCATGATCCTTTAATTATTCTTGCAAAGAACACAAATAATTAAATCATGAAGCACTAATTTCTTGTGGTATTGTTCCCAATCAAAGGCACTATGACTATATGGCAAAACATCACTATAGCTATAACAATGTAAATAAGGCAGTAAAACCGTAAAAAAGAGATAAAAACTAAATCACTACAGTGTATGAACTCTGCAAAAACTAAGTGGTCAGCTTCATTATCCCCTGAAAATAGGGAATAATAAAAATTGCTATAAAATGCCTATATAAAGGCTGAAGAAGTAAGCGACTTTCCTTACAGCTTCTCAAACTCTTTTCTACAGCACAATTGGCTTTGTGCGTGTTTGGGGAAAAGGGGTCCAAAAGCTTTGCGAATTATTCAAGAAATCTAGAAGTATTACAGAGGACGTGTCACAGAACACTTTGTCCCTGGCTCAGAGCCTCTGCAGCAGCAGAGACTGAAGGGAAGCATATTCTGAGGCCCTATAGTTGGTGCCTAGTGGTGATTAATTTCTTCGCACAGATCTCCAGCATCCGCTCACTTTCTTCCCACCAGCGCCAGTGTAGATGCAGACGAGTAGTCTTCTCCACGCTCCTTCTCTATCACCATGCTCTCTCTTTCCATTCTGATCTCTCTGGACACATAAGTGGAAAAGGCAAATGCTCCAGGCCACAAACTGCTTTGTTCCTGCCCATAAGTGGGATGTACACTTGGAAAATTCTGGGTTATGAGGGAAAGTCACCACCTACCTGTTGCACTGATACTGTTGCATAAATTCCGAAGAGTGACTATGGTACAGAAACAGATATAAATGCTCAGTGTGTCCTTGCAGCCAGCTATGGGCAGCTCCTTTTTCAGCACACAAACTTACCCGAATTACGTGTCTGAAATAACTAACTCTATCTGCTTCTATGCCACCTATCTGCTGCCAAGGCAGCCAAAGCCTGTGGAAAGGAACTGAGAACTGAGGCTGGCAACCCAATATATTATTATAGCCTACTTCATATAGTTTCAAGTGCTTGATTAGACGTAATCCATAAAACTGTAAAATGAAAACCTGAAAAACACAGAGGCATTGTCTATCACTTTGCCTACGCGACCTTAGTGTGGTCCTTTGTGCATGTGCAGTACGGCACGAATTTTAAATGCATGCTCATTCCATTCTTGCTGAATGTCACTCACAAGATGGATATATTAGAAAGAGTAGCTCTTTTCCAAACTCGTCCCATCACAAGCCCAAAGCTTCATGATAAAGAAAGTGGCAAATGGTAAGGATGCTCTGGAAAGCAGCAGAGCCCACTAAGTAGAGCACTGTACCAGGGTTTACCCTTACAGGTTTGCCACTGGCATGGTGGCTGACTTTTAGTAAGATGCTGAGCATCCTTGTGCCTCATTTCCCTATCTGCAACATAAGCAGAATTTTATCAGCTTTTTTGGTAAAGTATTTGAGATACACCAGTGAAAAGTGCTATGCAATAAGTAGGTCTGTCTTTTGAGAGACAGGAGTTACACACTTCATACAACCTTCCCTTGTCAGTGGAAAGACTGAAAAAACCCCACACCTTTCAGTTTAAACAAATCTAAACATTCCTAGTTCTTGGATCGCACCTGGAACTATTTATTACCAAGATCTGATCCTGTGATGGGATTAGTTCAGCCTCAGTGTTACAGTAACTCCACTGTGGTTTCACTCTAGTAACAGGGAATAAAAATACATACTTCTGGAGTTATGTTTCATATTAGATGGTGAGTATATTTGTATGAGCCCTCATTTTCTCATTCAGCTTCAGAGGATCCCATTACAGAGTTTTGTATGGTTATTTTCTACTTCTGCATTGGGTCAAGCTTTCCCCAGGGTACACTTCTAATTCATGGTCTTCTACATTATTATTACCCTTTTGACCTAAACGATTAGCCAAAGTTTGAGGCCCTGAGGGCTGTTTCTATTAGGAGGAGAAAATTATGAAGTCAAGCATCTTTTAGGCATATCTAGTTAAAAAAACACCTCCAAAGTCACCCGCCTCCAACTTCAGTCTTGATTCCTTGAATGCAAGAGACACACAACAACAACAAACCTCTGCCATCTCTTCTTGAAAGCTTTTCAGCCAGCACTCAGAACTTTGTGGGACTGTCATAGTGCTCATCTAATTATTTTTTTTTCACTTTCTTTTCCTCCTTTGAGTCTTTTGCTACACTTTTTCTCCTGCTTTATCTTTTTTCTTTCTTTTCCTTTTGTCTTTCTCTTCCAGATATACCCAATTTCCACAGAGATTAATATCCAGTCATACAGTTGTTCCACCTAGTTCAAATGCCTGAGTGTCCCCACATATGCTTCTGTTTCGGGAGGTGAAATGTGCCTGAGATTAGGGTGGAGGCTGCTATTGTTTGAACTGCTGTTCCCATGAGCTTACCTGTTCCTTAAAGGAAGGATGTAACGTTCACCAAGTTCCAAGCAATTTCACCCAAAGATGCATGCCAAAAGTTTGCATTTTTTGAATGCTCTGGAAACCCTTCTGGTCTGCCTGTGTACCCCACTCAGCTGGCTCCAGAGTCTGTAGCCAAACCAACACTTCTGTTGGTTGTGCCAGCAGTGTGAGCGAAGGAAGCAGTCCTGTCCTCCCCCAGCCTCATCTCCCTCACTGCCTGCAGGATGAACAGCTGCAATAGCTCAAAGGAAAGCGTGGTAGAGGGTCAGGAATGAAAAGCCAAGAGTGGGGGGAAGGCAGGACGGTGCTTTGGGCATTGGTGTCAGCACACCTGGCTTGAAGTATTCATCAAACTAGCCTCATCCATTGGAATCTCCTTGAGCCTTTTGCAAGCAGAAATGCTTGTAGATGCCAGTAGCTGCCAGTTCTAATCTGAGAATTTGATAGAAAATATCCAAATTATGTATCACTATATAGAAAAGTGGTTAATTTTTAAATTATGACAATATGAGCATAAAGGTTTCAATGTTTTCTACCTGACATATTTAAATATCTATGCAAATGAATTAGGGAACGTAACAGGAAACATGCTCATTATGAAATCAGCCTTGATCCTGCACCGAGAAAAGGAGTTTTTGGTATCTCACAGCCTTAGCAGTTGAAACCCTTAAAAATTTTAAGAATGTAGGAATCTCCACAAGACAGCTATGACAGAGGAATAAAAATTGAAGTGTGACATGCCCAATATTAATTGTGGCATTTGTGGCAAAGCACCCTTGTGCCCACATCCCCATCTCCTAGCCCATCTGATCACAGTGCTTTCCTCACAACGGGAGTCCAACTATTATCTTCAAAGGGCAAAACCCTGTGCAAGTAAGCTGTAAAAATAGCTAGAGAGAAGGACATCAGGGAATGCCTTGCTATTATTTCCTCTTGCAGATGCACATTTTCAAATAAATCTCCAGTGTCAGTTCTTGAGGCAATACACACAGCATTCTCTAAACTACTTAAGCAGTTGTGCTATACCTATAACCCCAATCTGTAACAAATATTAAAGCAGAAAATGCGTGCATGAAATCTGTATTACCACATTAATCTCAAAAGGACATTTGGCTAATACAAAATTCAGCATCATCTTCACTGATGGTTCAGGGAAATAAGGTTGTAATAAATTGCTGCAAGGCAAAGTACTAATGATTGAATGAGGCTATGCAATTAAGATGTAACTTTTTAAATCACCTTTGAGGTTAAACATAGAAGAATTATGAGTAAAAGGGCAATTAAATGCCAGACTTCTCAATCTAAGGTCTCTTCATCAAAGATTCAGTTACCTAAATTGTTTTTCACTGTTTCAGAGGAAGAGCTGGGTGTAACAATATTTCACCCCCCTCAAGAGGAAGTAAAGAATACTCTTTCAAACAAAAGCATTATCAGGCTATCAAAATCTTTACAAAGAAAAATAAACTAATCAAGATTGATCTACTAGGGCTCTCAAGTTCCCAAATTCCTAAATGTTAACATTCAGTTATAAAAGGGAAGTGTAAAATGTAGCCATTATCATCTTCATATCACAACCTCGTGTAATATATATCTTAAAGAAATATGAGTTGCATGAGCAGTGTACTTGATATTTCTATAATCTTTAATTTTTTATATAAATTTACATGCTGTGTTTAAAATACATTCCTCTGAAATCTTTTAAGATTTATTTTTGAGGAGAAACATGGATCCACTTATGCTCTGACCCTGCAGCCCCTTACGTATCTGAGTGACTTTAATGTATATAACGTCTCTATTGAGTAGAGCTATTTAAATCTAAGTGTTTTCAAGACTGTGAAGCCAATTTAAGTTTTTTCCAAGACACATGAAAAATCTAATACTTACTGATTGAAGAATTAAACTAGCTGCAACCTACAGTTGTGCATGAAAATTATAAAAACATGCTTTGCATAGTATTTAAAATAGTAACCTTTTTTCTACATTTCCTTTCTCTTTCCAATTAGTATCAGAATTTTGTATTGTCATATCATATCCCATCCAAAGTTTCCAAGGCATGTTAAGATGCAGAAATTTAATAACCTCAGTTGTTTTGTGAGGTTTTGCATCTCTATTTCTAGCAGAAAAAAATGCGGAAGAAGGAATATAAGGAAAATAAGAAATAGGTTTCCCATCCAAGATCAGTAATATTTTGATTACTGAGCTGTAAGATTTAGACTACCATATCTGCATCATACAAACAAATAAAGGCCATATGCAATTTTCCCTTGGGCAGAAGGAAGGAAGGAAGGAAGGAAGGAAGGAAGGAAGGAAGGAAGGAAGGAAGGAAGGAAGGAAAGAAAGAAAGAAAGAAAGAAAGAAAGAAAGAAAGAAAGAAAGAAAGAAAGAAAGAAAGAAAGAAAGAGAGAAAGAAAGGAAGGAAGGAAGGAAGAAAAAGAAAGAAAGAAGCACATTTGAGAGATGCTAGTCACATCACCTACTGCATGTCTGGAAAGACCTCAGAAGGCATATCGATTCCAAAATAACTAAATAAATTCAAAATTCACAACAGTTTGTTGCAAGAGCTCACAGTTTTTATTTTAAACTAGGAATGTGTTATTTTGCTCTAACTTAAAATAGCCAGGCACAACCATCTTTGAAAAGAATACCACACTGAAAAATGTTCCCTTAAGATACACAAGACAAAACTGATTCTCTAACTGATTGAAGCTAAATCAAATTATCTCTAATTAAAAACTTATTTCCAGAGTGGGTAAAAGAAGAGTTTAGGAAGATGGAAGAAAAATAAGTATATCAAAATGAGGTGCTTTTTACCTTGTGCAAAACATACATCTTTACCTTCTCCTCATTTACACCATTAACCCTGTAGCAACTGTTGCAACAGAACAGTCTGAGTTTAATTGTACATTAGTTTAAAACAAGTAATGTTACTTATTGCTGCCATGTGCATCAGAATAAAAATTCAGTTCTCTTGATTTTCAAAAAACTTACAAGTCTCCTCACAGAGCTGCTTACAATGGCCTTTCCAGCTTAACATTTCTGAGAGATGTAGGCAGCTTTCCTGACACATGGAAAAGAGTGCAAACTACTTAACTATTCAGAATCATAAAACACAGTCACTGATATAAAAGCTGAAAATGTGCATACCAGCTTTTTATTGTATGTTTACAGCCCAACTGAAGTTTGTGAATAAAGTTGCATTAAAAGCTGAATTACTACGTATTGAGTACACTGGCATTATATTAGCACTAAACTAAAAACCAGAGTCAACTGCATTTCTACTTGCTGTATGCAATCGAGCTTCTCTACGTACATCTGTAATTTTTAAAAATTCCTCCTGCTTCTACAACAACCTTCTGCTAATTTTCTTCAATTTTCTGCTCCACTAACTTAAAAGTCATTTCCTTAAGAAAACAGATGACAGACAACCGGAGTGACTGATTATATTGTGCCATCACTTTGTTTTTTCTCTGAGGCCTTGGTTTAAGAGGATGGATGTTAGTGTAAATGACAGAAAGGGGAGCTTCGCATAGGATTTCACTTCTGTTCAAAGACAAGCTAATGCAACCTCGCTGAGGTGCAATCAACTTGACAAATGGATGTTGTGCAGCCCTGTGCCTCCCACTGAAACCTGAGAGTCTGATTTACACAATATTCCCCCTGTAAACGGAGGGAAGCCCAAATTCCAATCAGACTTAACACTGCTTGGTTGTATAATGGGTTGATCTGATAATTCCTCCCATATAATGAAATTTGATAATAGTGGGAAAAATACATCAGAGAGAATGGAATACATTAATGAACTTGTAAAAATACACTTAAGTCTTAACAGGTTTAATAAACAGAGGAGGGACAGCTCAAACCGGGAGTCTTCATATGTGGTCAGCAGTTCCTGGGTTTAACAATGAAGCTGACTGAAAATACAGAGTTTCTATTTACAATTGACTATATTCACCACACCTTTTTTCAGATGGCCAGGAAAAGAAAAAAAAGCATTTAAATATCAAAGTAAGCTTTGTAATATGTTTACATGTCTTGCCTTGTTCTGTTTCCCCTTCAAACTAAACTAATTCTATGATACAAGCTGTTTTCTCAGGGAAATGTGAGTCAGATTGAAATGTTTTCCTACTCGAGAAACAGTGTTTCATTTACTAACTGGAAAAAATAGGAAACATTTGCTTTTAGACTTTTAAGATTTTTTTGAATTGAAAAACAAAGACAGTTCCATTTCAAAATGCTTTTCACACAAGTTCGACAGCTGGCACAAAAATTAACTGAATGTTTACACTGGAAAAATGTCACAGAAATGTCTATTAAAATCAGTACTTTTTGTGTATCATAATAAACTACTCCAATTGTCATTGTTCTCTACAAATAAACATTTTGCCTTAGCAGCTACAATTGCCACCAGAAGCTGTTCTCACACATATACGAGTTGAGTAGTGCAGGACTTTTAGGGTTTTATTTACTTTGCTGTTGTCACAAATAAAAGAAAAAAAGAAAAAAACTTATGCAAACATTTCATGCTGAAGTGAATGGATTTCAACAGCTGCTGATTTGGTGACATCGAGAACCCCAGTGGAGATGCTGAATTAACGTCTTGGAAATGTTAAAAAGAAACTTCAAACAGCCCTTGTTTAGCAGGCGGTCGAGGCTCGCTCTCGGTGGGGATCATGTGAAGACTAGCAGAGCAGTCACTCAGTCATGAATCAGACTTGTCAATAGTTGCCTATTTTCTCAACAGGTGTCTCAATCACACGCCGTAATCCTTCCCCCCATAGGCTTCTGTTCAACAGAAATCGCTATCGCACAGCACACTGGTTTTGCTTATATGAGACATATATCGATTTCTTAATAACCAACTCCCTCCTACAGTCTCTACTGAACTTTATGTGCGGTATAAACACACCTCTCTTGCCTCCGTGAGCTAGCAGGGAAAGTATGAGAACTGTAACATGGGAGCGAGGAAGCATTTAATCCTTCGTTATTGCTGCAGATAAGCACGGCAAACACCAAGCAATCATCCCCTGTTTTGTCAGATAATTATGAAATGCTATTACATTGAGATACCTTTTGTGAATCACTATGCAGTAATCGCTTGGTACTTGGACAGAAAAAGGCATCACTGACATAAAAGACCTTACTGTAACTAAAAATGTATTTTTTTAATGTTTCATATTAACTAAATAAAAAATAAAAAGTTTAAGTTAAAAATCCAGGAAACCATTTTCAAAAAGATTGTTTTTTATAACTAACTTTCAATGGCGAGTTTTTACAGCATTTTTTGTAATTAATTTTGTTAAGTTTTGAAATCCTCATTTCTCTTATATGATTCATACATACATGTAACTACAAAAGTAAATTAAGTCCTATGGGTCACAGATGTCAAAATTCTAAAGAAATACAATTTAAATTACATACAGTTTTTACTCGATAAAAAAGTCTTTATCTCTATGCTTACAGCTATGCTCTTTGAGCCACATCAGGAGTAAGCAACACAACAGAAAGATTTAGAGAAAATTTTATTGTCTTTTCTGTCAAAAAGCAACAAGCCAGTAAATATTCTACAACACTTACTAAGCTTGCACAAACTGTATCTATGATGTGAATCAGAACCTACTTTGTATCACTCGGGACTTGCTGTTGTCACCTTTGTTTTCCAGTCTTACCTATTATATGTACACAAAATACCGATAATCTTTTGTATTTTCAGGCCAGTATCTTCCTGCATCAGTGGAAGGAGTAAGTTTCCAAAATAATGTGGTCAGGTTAGTAGCCATGTGCTTTACTCGTATAGTAACAGCTCCTGCAGAAACTACAGCTTCTGCATGACTCGCAAAGTAAACATAAAAGGAGATTTACCAAAAAATATATCAGCTTTATGCAATGTTTTGAGATCATAACCCTCCCTTGTATCAGACTTTATAAAAAAGTTCCCTAAGGAAGATAAACTCTCCAAATGTAGCATACAACTTAGTAATTTCCAAATACCTTTGAAATTCATGTCAAATGAAGTTAGACAGGAAAACTGGTGCAGTTTGATCATTCCAGCTGTATGTCAAAATTCTTCCACACTGTTGGATAACATGAAAGTGCAGCACCAGTTCCTGTCACCCTCAATTTAAAAACTTTTGATATACTACCTCTGAGCATGGAGTTGTTTAAATACTATCTCCAACATCAGTAAACTGCATGTACCACCTGCACCGTGACTTGAATTACTGAAACACAACACTACACAATTAAAGAAATCATCTCAGATTTCAGCAGAAAAAACATTGTACTGAGGAAATTTATATCAAAAGAAAATATTTTAAATATACTTCAAATGTGAAATATAATTTGATTGTGTATCTAATGTATACATAGATTATTAATTTATACAGGATATACCATAGTGACAAGTTGTTTTACGTATGTTGATGGATGCATATAGTCTGGGCCAGATCTTGAAATGCTATGTAACTGAGTGACTTTATGCACAAGTAATCCCCGTGAGTTAATTTTAACGACTTGCATAAGTGCTTTGTAATTTGACATATAAGTTTTTGTAATTTTTGTAAGAATGAACATAAAATATATACAGTGCTTCCTATGTTGTACAGATAGCATGTCCCTGCATTTTTTTTTTTTTGCTCTGAGGTAATTTGCAAGAATTTTGTTCCTGCTCATAGTCTTAATTTTATTTTATTCAACATCGTATAAGTATTTTGACATGACTGAATTAGTCAATTGGTTTCAACAGGATTTCTCAGATGTACACTGCTTCCTGTGCATTTGCAGACAGAAGACTTGCATTTTTTAAGACTTATTTTCTCTGTAGTTGTTGACACTATGTAAGGATATTACACAGAGAATATGCCAGATGATTATTTAGAGAACACAAATACATCCTCAGCAAATTCAACCTTTGATGACTTTTACTTAGGAAACTCACCGGGCACTGATTGATTGATTCTGAACGGGAGCTCAGATTCATACACACCACATTCATCAAAAGCATCCTAATCATACCAGCATATTAACACTTTGAACTTTACTCCCAGTACTCAACAAATGCAACTCATGAAATAATGAAATTTAGGGGAAATTGAATCATGTTTTCTATATGTAAAGACCTGCTTTCAACACAGATAATGCATTCTTGCTGCATTCTCTGCTTTCTCCCCAGCAAAGAGCAAGAACTGATAAAAAAGCAGCTATTTTTGAGCGAACCCCTGATGTTGAGATGTAATCATTGTAAAAACTGAACTTTCAACCAGTAATCTGCAATGATGCAAGTTCCATCCATTCAGATGCAGCTCATTTATTACAGAAAAAAAAGGAAAAAATTGAAAAATGGAAGAAACTACGCTAGCAAAAGTAATGCAAAGGCTACGACAGCAAAGCCTTAGACACACAGTCAGAATGATATCAAGAAACAGGGAGATAACTAATATTCTAGAACTTGACCATGCTTAGCTCTAAGCTCCAAAGTTTAAAAGGTATATTGACAGATCAGATGGTTCTGAAAATGAGTTAGAAGAATAAGGTAATTATGTAAAAACTTCCCTGTATTTCAAGACTAAAGACACTTAAGTCATTCTGCTTACAAGAGAAGGTGTGGGTCCACCCAACAGTGGACATGCACTACCTACATTGAGAGAGATTTGCAAGGAGATGTCTCAAAAGTAACAAAGACAAAAATAAGATTCTGTAAAAGGTAGAGGAAGATCAGACAAGAAGAAAGGCTCACAACTTCTCTCAGACTACAACAGGATAAGAGTGTTATTGAGCCTTTTCTTTCTTCTGCCAGACAAGGAATATAATGGAAACTTCAGCTGTAAACTCTGAAACATTGTCTTCAGCAAGTTTCCAGTGCCAAAGCACTACACTGGCATACTCATACTATTTCAAGACCAGAAAAGACTTTTCTGACTTCTTCATATAATAGAAACCAAAGCATGTAACCTTGTTATACCACTCTTAGCTGTTAACTTGGCTTGCTTACCTTATCATTTCTACTTGAAAAGGACAACGAGATTTGGAACACAGAAGTACATAACATAGAGACTTTTTCCATCTGATAAAGACCATCCCTGTCAAAATTGCACTCCTGCTCAAACCATCAAATACCAGTCTTTGATATTCTGGGCTCCTGCTCTCTAAATTATGAAAAGATTTGTGATCTGGAACAAGGTTTTAGAAGGGACGTCCAGGACAGAAGTACGAGGCATTACACAAAAGGAGACTTATGAAACACTGTGGCTCTTCAAGAGCAGATGTATCTGGTCTCAAGACAAGGGTTATGAGTTCCTATATTATTCCAACAGCAAGCCTTTACTTTTCTATACTTCCTTCCACCTCTTCTTCTAAAGCTACGAACAAAATTTTCACCTTCAGTCACTTTTGGCCAGCAGGAGGCAACAGGTATGCAAGTACCAGCTACAATGACTGGTAAAAGAAAACAGAAAGAGCAAAACGGAGCTCAAAGCACAAATCATTAATTCTACTATAAAAATTGTGATATGGCTGGAAACTGCAGCTTTCGTGCAGTTTGGACATTAAAATCTAACTGCAGAAACATCACTTCTTAGTATGAATTTTTTCAGAGATGCCGTGTTTTACTCTCATGCACTTAGACAAAAGATCCCAGCTAAAACAAAAGTGGGATACTAAGCCCAGTGTAGCTACATTTGGTATTTCATCTCAGATTAATCACTATTTACATCAGTTGGACTTGCATTTCTGACTGTCTGTACACTCACACAGATCGATCATCAGGTAATCCAATGGTACTACTCATATGCAGACCTACATGAGTATAAAAATGTTTATGGGATCAGGACATTTGGTCAGAAATTCTTAATGAACTAGTGGTGTGGATACTCATCTGGTGTCATTATAAACTGAATGGGCTTTTAACTCCTGTAAAAGATAAAGCATGCATCTGTTTTAAACTTGTGGGTGCTCTTTGTTTATGAACACCATAGTTTAAGGTATCTCAAATCAGAAGTCCAGAATTAGAGGGTGTATTTGAACTGTAGACTTTAATATTTCTCTTGAGGCTTTGATTTGTACTTTAGACTTTGGATCACAGTCCATATTATTTTTGAAGCTTCATCATTAACTTTTAACTCTAATAAAACTGTTTCAATGAGTGCTACTATTCTGTTACACATGGCACTGTCCCTAGGCTGCTGATGGAACACATCTTGCCTAAATATCTCAGCAAGTGATAACCTTTGAAATAACTTCTGGCAGGCTGTTATATCAAACTGTTTCATACCTTCTCATGCTTTCTTTCAAGTAAATGAGAATATATTCCTTTTTTTTTTTAATTGTACACTTTATTTAAAAATGCTATACTTTTTTTTAATTTAATCAAAACAGTCCTCAGTGCCTTTTAATCACTCAAGCTTCTTTGTCTAAAGTTGAAGGTTTATTGAAAATAGACAGTTTACCCCTTATCACTTTTCTTGCTGTTTAGTCATGATCAAAACCAAGATGTTCCTTAAGATGTTTTATAATTTCATAAAATTCTATACTTCCTGTTTTTCCAACTGGTTTCAGTACTGTTCTCTTCATTCCACTGCTTATTTTGTCACATTTCCCAAGTCTTACTATAACTCAGTGCTTGTTATATTACTGTATGTTCTAAAGGCTATTTAGATATGAAGTGCTCTTGGCTTGTTATCCTAGAAGTCGTATCTTGTACACAGAAGATAATCTGCTGAAGTTAACACTTAGCTTGCTACTCTTCCTTCAAGTGATATTCATTGATATAAAGTATAACTGTGAAAATTTTACTTGGTCATCGGCTTAATGCAAGGGTTTGTTTGTTTTTTTGTTTTGTTTTTGACAGGTAAATAAAATCCTGCTGTCTTCTCATGACTTGCCAACACTGTTAAGATAGGAAGATGTATATCTAAACACATCAAAACACAGATTCATAAGGCAGATGCAGTATGACCTAAAGAGTGTATTAAAGCAGTCATTTCTCTAGCTCAAGCACTAAGCTATACTGCACTTATGAGTGTGTTGAGGGAAAGTGTGAGACTCATCGCCACACGGCTCAGCTGACTCTTCAAGAAGCTCCTTTGTTGATAAAAATGTATTCATGTACTCCCTCAACAGTGAAAGTTTCTTTCCCAGCGCGGCTCCAGCCATATTAAAGCTGTCAGCTTTTGCTTTTATTTTCATATTTCATTATGTCTCTGTTAAAACATTTGTTAAAGAGCAAAACTGAGAGTCTAAATCACACAGTTTCTTCAAAATCCCAAGTACTGTTCTTTACTGAATGTTGTTCTTGTGTCACTTAACCCTCTGAAACACTTTGACCTCAAGAGAGACACATAACCATCAGAAATAGGAAGGATGCAGCCAAAATGTTTATTTTTCAGTACACTATACATACTGCTTTCACTCCGATTAAAAGTCAAAACAGAGTCTTTGAGAAAAGAGGATTAATTTAGACTCTTTCCATCTACATTGGCTCAGGTGTTCTTTTTCTAAATGCAAAATGATTAAGCTAAAAGTATAACTTTCCCTTTTAAACAAAAATATACATTGTCCCAAACACAATTTCCTTACACTCTACTAAACACAGACAGGGATGGCTAGAGGCTACAGATCTTTAGGTTCTCCACTGATGCATTAACTAAACAAAAAAGACAACCTTACTTGTTTCAGAAAGCTTTATTAGAATAGGAATCTTTGAAGACAAACACAAAAGATTCTAATATGTTTAGATTTTATAATGTAAACAACTAATTTAATGCATCACTAGCAATATACAATAGTCACCATCTTGCAACATGAATGCAAGTAAGAAACTGATGTAAGCTGTGAGATATTTCAAAATAATTAATTTGAGAATAAAAAAAGAACTTTTATTGTGTAAACTCTCCCTGTTTGCCTTTTTTAAAAGGATCAGCAGTTGATCCTTTGCTAAATGAAGGTAACAAGCAATGATTTGAACTGGCCTCTAAATTAAGAACGTGTAATTGCCTGAGAAAGGGTATTTGATCAAAAGGGTTTTAAGTGTTACGTATCAGAAGAGTTCCAAAAAACTCCACAAGATTCAGTTTATTGAAATGAGAGCCAAAAACCTTTCAAATTTTTGCAAATTTTCTCAAAGTAGTTTGACATGTCTAACTTGTGTATTTGCCAGCACGTCAGACTTCTGTGCTAATATTGTTCTGTAAGGGCAAATGGAACTTTGAGCATTTTTGGGTCAAGGCAACATTTGATGCCTCATTTTCATTTTCTTAACTCCTTCTCAAAACCATATCTTCCTGCTTAACTATTTTGCAGCTTAGAAAATTACAGAAAACATTCTTTTCCAATTTTTTTCTTTGCTATTATTTTCCTCACTAGCATGGACAGACACAGGATGACAAAAGAAGTGCTACCAACTGATTCCTGTTTATTTTTTATTTAATTTGAAAGAATGACCCTGTTTTCTGGCACACTCCAAAATCAAGCCCCAGGTCCTGCAGTATTATCTGCACGGATGAACTGAGGCACCCTGGGAAGCCCCACTCACATGAACAAAGCTTCATCTACATCCAGCTGTCTGCTAAATGACTGACAGTGTATTATTGTACCACTTCACATAAATGACAATGGGGTATTGAATCAAATACGACAACATAGAAATCTCCTCAATTCATAATTTCATACAGCATGCTGTGCTAGAAAAAATTACCCCAATTATTCAAAACAATGTTAAAGTATGAAATATTTAGGGAGTAGTCTGAAATAGGACTGGCTTGCTGAACAACCCGATGTTTTGAAATAATGGCTAAACAGGCTTTCTATGATCTCAGAAGCCACCTAAAATATTTATGGTACTAGGATGACCCTTGCAGCCAGTATCAGCAAAAGGTGTGCTTTTCATGTAAATTGCTGAGGTATGATGGGTACAGGGACCGCTCAGAGCCCCACTGCTATCAGCAGACAGAGAATTGAGCCTTCGGCACTTGTCTTACTTTATCAAGCTGCCAATATAAGAGATTCAGCAACAGCAGAGGCAGAAACGGATGCCAGGATGTCCTCTATGAATCCATGCCATATAACAAAGTTTTAAAAATCCTGAAGTAAATGGAAAGTTTTTTTATAGACAGCTGAAGAGCTGAATGCTGAGAAAAGGAAGCTCTTGTATTTTCTACAGGTTACGCTTAGAAGAATTACACAAGGGAGGAAGAAGGTGACTTTCTGGGTACTGCTGGGGAACATAGTGACTCTAGCTGGACATGTCTTACTACCCTGAACTGCTTTTGTAGCCTAACGTGGCAGGCTCTGCTTGGAGTCCATGTGGCAACTTCCCACTGTGAGGAACACATGGCTGGGAGGTTTGAACAATGCCGCCACCAGCTGGATTCCTACCAGAGGCAGGGATGGGGTTAGCTGTATAGTAAGGTAGGCAGATTCTTCCTGAAAAAGATATATATATTTGAAAAAGCAGGTTTGTATTGGCTAAATCTGCTCCTATACTTGGGACAGGTATTCAATTGTAAATAACTTTTGAAACTTTGAGGTGATCTGTTATAGTTTACTTAGATTCGACCATTCGCGGTGAAAAACAAAGGGCAAGATTCACTTGATGGTTGATAGTGGACAGTGAGTAATCATAGCTTAAGGTTCTTTGACTGCCAGGAACATCCAAATCCTTATATCCACCTTTCAGAAGAGCGCCCTAGCCACCATTTTGTGGGCTGTTACAAAATGAGAATTCCCCCAAACTCTTCTGCTCACGTAGCTCTACTGAGCACAGCATTTAAAGAGTGAGTCAAAGACGACTACTCCGTGGTTAGCACTTTGTGTTCCTGTGGCTACCCAGCTGCGCTGCTCTGTAGCATGAGGAAGGATCCTATGGAGGATTCATGCTCCTGTGGGGCCAGGCATGGAATAAAATTTATATCTTCTGCATCTTGTGTGAGTGCCTGAACTACTGAGCCTGCAGGTAAAATAATTCATCATCTTTCCCACCCGTTTTGTGAATTTCAGTCATTTTCCTAGTTTCACTACAAATGCCCAAGTACAAAATGCATTATTTTTTTTGGCTATAAGTATTTTTTTCTTTATTTTGGATCAATTTGAACTGTTTTTTCGAGGGGATAAAGGATGAGAGAGGAGATTTTGGACTATAAAATCAATTATTTTTACAGCCGTAAGGATCTGTGGAAAACTAGGTCTCACAGTCTCTCTAATGATGGGAAAGAGAAAGAATGAATATGAAGAAATACGTATATGATTTAAAGTTTAACTTGAGAGTTCACTGTTTTGGTTCTGCTTGATACCTCCATTTTAGTGTTTATTATCTCAAGACCTGGATCCTTGAGAGAGTGAATTACTTGGAAGCAATCTTAAATTTAGCATATGTGAAGGATCTTGCTGGAATGAAGCATTAGTATTGGAACACAGATAGTCCATAAGGGCTACAAAGTGGAGGACACAAGTACATATGGAGCTTCTGAGGATTCACAACTCCTGCATCAAGTGAGGATATTGCACACCTGATGCTTTGAAGAGAAGGTTGGTTGGTGACTCCTTCCTGTCTCAAACAGTGGGATGTTCTGACTCAATGATCTGAGAAAGCCAGTGTGACTACAAAAACATGTATGTGAAATGAGTTTGGGAGACAAGAGAGAGACTCGGATGCTATGTTAAATGACTTACAGGAAAGAATATAAACACATCTTCCCCTGGAGATGGTTGACACTTTCCATCAGGACATCAATGGCAATCGTGTAAAAAAGGAACATGAAATCACTTTCTCAGGTAAATCATTAGTGATCAAGCTAGGGTAAGTCTTCAGCTCTTTCTTGATGGGGTATTTAAAAAACTGTCCAAGGAAGAAAGTGGGATGTTGCTGCACTGTGGATGTCTAGGAACCAAGTTTAATCTTAGTGCTCCTAAACATAGCTCCACAACTTCCTCATGCTCAGTCATCCAGAGCTTTAATGAAGTGATCAGTATTTCAGGTAGCATAGCTAAAGGAGTAATTTTAGAACTGAATTTTAAATTGGACAGGAACTTGCCACAATCTGCACTGAGCATGAGTGCATGACTACTTTTATACTCTTCCCATTACTTGACAAAACTATTCCTTTGTTCCTCCGGCAATCCTACCTCTGCCCAGAATAGACATGACTTTGCCTACAACAGACTGAGAAAAGTGCTTCAGCACTAGAAACACGGGTCAAACTACATACAGATGAGCACGTAAGTTATGTAGACACAACAGATGACAGAAGTTTGCTATCTTCCAGCAGAATGAGCTGCTGGAAGATAGTCCAAGTTTACAGAATTGCTGAGACAAGCTCATCACCAGGGCTGGTTACATAGTGTAGACCTATCTCAAAAAGAAAAAGGAGAAGTTGTTTAAACTCTGAGTAGTCAGAGGAAAATTGTACCAATGTGATGAAACTAAAGTGGTGACAGAGAGGAGTGGTCAGTTTTGTTACCCCACTGTATTTCACAGTAGATAAGCTTGGCTATTCCCTTGTAATTACTTATAAAATTCGACCTCCTACCTCCTTCATTTCCCTTTAAATCTATTGTTGTAACATCTATTATGAGATCCTGGCTTCTTTGAAATGAAGGGGTGTAGGATGTGAAATTTAGTTTCTACTTGCACTATGTAGATCCAGGGGTTGCATGATGATTACGCAAACAAAAAACTATGAAACTTAATTTGCACTCGGTGAATGCATAATGCCAGCTGTGTGATGTTATTTCAAGAGAACTGGAAAAATGAGGTGGCAAACACAATTTTGAAAAAAAGCACAGTTCTTCAGATGCAACATGTGCAAATCATTATTTGGTCTTGTACGACGCTTAAGGAAATGTATTTTGAAATGGCAATTATATAATTAGTGTGTTAAGCAACTTCACTGAATGACAACTGATTAAACACATATCAACAAACAGACATAGCATTACTTTGATTAGAGTGTGGAAAATGCCACAGAATAACTCTGGTAAGTACATAGTGGGCAACAAATTTGAGTGCAGATTTTGCTAATACCTTTCTTTGTCTAAAATGGAGGTGTCCACGAAATAGGCAACTGGGTTTTGACTGAGTGTTAGTTTTAATTCATGAGGATTCTGAAAGGCTTTGCCAGTCCTAGAAATTAAAATGAATATAGTTATTACAATGAAAATGTTGCCTATCAGGGGTCAAGACGAGAAATCCAGACCTCTGTCAATCCCATCTGCAAGACAAGCTACTAGGGGGGTCTCCTTCCACTTCATTTTGGCTCCATCTCTGTCACCAACTTTTGTCTAGTAGGTGTATGCCTATCCATTTTTAACTGTTGAGTAGGAGAACCTACCTCTGTTGTCTTCCCTCTGTTTTTCCCTGCCAGGGAAAAAGCTGTTAGATTTCTTGATACTGCAAGTGGGCTGAATCTCCTGCTTCAGTGTGACAAGGCAGAAAAATAACTGACACTTTTAGCTTTTCCAAACTTCTCCAATACCTTTCCTTTTTAAGATGCTTCTCTTCCCTAACAGCCACAGCAGCAAGAAAATTCAAGATTTTTCATTTCACCATTGGCCAGCTGAGTCTAAAGTAACAGCAAAACAAACCAAACCAGAAACAGACTGCAAACTAAGGATAGCCAACAGCTGGCCTGTAGTCCATGGAAGGTTGGCTCATTTCATGTTGTTAATGCCTTTCTTCTCACTTCCACATGCTACACCGCACTGAAAGCCTGATAAGGTATTTTACCGCAAGCAACTACTAAGGGTGCAGTTCCAAAACAGCTAAAATTCTCTAGATCAGGGCTGCTACGATCTCGCAATTCCTCCCTCCTTCTGTGTGCATTCCTGACCTCTTCTTTGTGCCAGATCATGCTACTGCACAGTGAACAGGTTTAAGGGTACTAAACAAGACAAACATTTCTACAAGAACATCATGTTTTCTCTACAGTTATTTTTTGCCTCATGCTCTTCAAGGGACATTTTACAGTGTCGGTAAGCTGATCTAACAGCTTGCTGCTGTGGAAGGGGATGGCTCCCTCTCCCTTGTTTCAGCTCTGGTACTCATCTAAGCCCCTGTGGGTCAGTTCAATTCACTCAGCTGGCTAAAAACCTGAGTTAGTTTCTGCCAGCTCAGTGGTTTAGGAAGCAGCCAGGACTGGAGATGAAGTCAATGGGAAGGAACAAACAAGGTAGAACCCTGCAACTTGAAGATATTCAAAAGCTGCTGGGACACAGGCCTGAGCAGTTGGCTTTAGGTGGTCCAGGTGAACTAGATGACCTCCAGAGGTCCCTTCCCACCTCAGCCATTCTGTGATTCTGTGAACCTCACCACTTTTGTGAAACCTCACTGATAGTTATCACCAGGATATTTCACCATTTTTTTTTTCCAGTAGAGGAGCAAACAGTCCCCAAAACATACATGGTCTTTGTTTGTCACCATTTACATGCCAAGCATGTAATTTACTCGGAGACTACGACAGTAGCATTTCATACCCTGCTGACAATGACTTTAGGCAATTACTGGAACAAGTTGCCCAGGGAAGTTGTGGATGCCCCCTCCCTGGAAGCGTTCAAAGCCAGGCTGGATGATGATTTGAGCAACCTGGTCTAGTGGAAGGTGTCCCTGCATGGCAGGGGGGTTGGAACTACATGATCTTCAAGGTCCCTTCCAACCTTAACCATTCTATGATTCTATGACACTACTGTGTAAACCAAACATGCATACACAGACCGCTGAAAGATCCTATTCTGCATCTTCAGCAAGAGGTAGTCACATTTGGAAGCTACTCAGGAGGCCCTAAATGAGAGCACTGAAAGGGTCTGGCAGGGACATAGCCCGGCTTTGGTTTACATTCTGTTCCCATTCAGCAGTTAATTAGTAACTCACTTTTTGAAAATGAAAGATTACACATCCTGAACAAATACAACTGTTTGATCTCGGGCTCATCAAGGAAAACTTCAGCAGCTGCCAGGGAAAAGCAAATGTTCTGTCACGTACATCCAGACTGAGATAATGTGAAACAGAAGATGAAGAACAGAGAGAACGTACCAGTGCTTCCACACACAGTTGTGGGGAGCACAGCAGATGAGGAAAAAGTACCAAATTGCAGACAACAATCTAGTGAGACTAACTAAAACCTGATGGGATTACTCCTGACTGCAATGTCAGCCTAAGAGATGCAACTTTCCTGACAGAACAAGAGAAGAGTGAAGCGTGGTGCTATACATCAAAAGCAGTTTATATTTCCGTACCATGTGAACTGTCCCTTTTGGAGCACCAGGCACTCAGCTGTGACCATACTTGACCCACCCTGAAGGTTAGAGAGTCATCAACAAGAAGGCAGCAGACAGCCAGATCACACTGGCAGGAGAAGGAGACCTAGTTGCACGAGATGTTTTTACAAGACCAGGTAGGAGTCCTGGTGCTGAAGGGGCTGTGATGGAATCACTAAGCTTTGGGAAAACTGCTAGAAGATTTATACTGAGACAAGCTAAGGTTTTCTCATTTTATTGAAGAAGCCTCCCCAAAGAAATGAGATCTTCATTTACAGTAAATCATGTAGAAATGAGCTGACAAGTGAAGTATGTAACAACAGCCCCCCCCCAAAAAAAAGAAATACAGATATCTTTTAAAGATAATTCTAACTTTTTTTTTTTTGCTGTGTCCAGAACACAAATACCCACTGTGGAGTAAATCTGAACATCTACAAAATACTAATTTTGCCTTAGAACAAAATTAATTTTAAGCAGGAATTAACATAGTGTCCAGCAAATAACCTTTTTTTTTCTGATGTGGAAAGCTATCTTAACAAAAAACCCAATCCCATTCATCTTTTTTGGTTATGGCATTGAACAAATTCCTATCCTCTGCATACTCACTGATGGCACCATCAGTTTTTTTGGGCTTTTGTTTTTCTTACAAGTAATTCAGCCAGTGACTCTGTCTGGCACAACTTCCCTAGATGCTGCCTCCCAAGCACGCTCTACAAACAATTCTCAGACCATAACACAGAGATACAGACCTTCATATGTAGTATGTCTTTGCTGTTACAAGGTACAGTTCTTCTCAAATCTTAAGTTTCAATGCTCCAAGCACCTTCCCTCGAGACTGTCACCCACCTCTGTGGTCTTCTGTCCCCAGAGCACTACTTCCACCTTTGCTGTATTCAAGCGACACCAGGAGCTGCTCACCTCTGGGCATCACCACAATCCCTTAAACCTGCCCAGAAACACCTGTTTGCAGGCCAGCAATGATGGTTTGCTGTATATCACCTTTCAGTTTGTCACTGCTGTCTGTCAAGCTTTCCATCAGCAATTTCTGAAACTGCTGAGTGTGGCATCTTCCTTTCAGTACAGCCCCTCCCTGCTGGACTCTCTTAAGTCTATCTCATCAGTAGCTCTTCCACTTCTACAATTTCTGCCCCTGATTTTCTTTCCAGCTATTTTTATACTTGAAAATAGAAGTTATAATAGTGGTAGATTTTATAAAACATTACACAATTGTTACCTGTTTGAGAAAATAGAAATACTCTATTTTATGCATTGTAATGTGTAGAATTCTAAAAACATGGTCTAATACACAACATAAATATAATGGATGGGATTACAAAAGCATAGACTCAAGATATGAGCATAAAATATTCTTTGTCATCACTTTAATAGCACATCTCATTGGGACTATTGGGTGAAGTAAACAGCAGAAGCCAGTAATAAACAAATGGTCAGTATTGCCAGCTCCAAAACCCACACACATGTTAAAGCCTCCAAAATAATAAAAAAGTATTAAAGTAATGAGAATTTAAGAAAATGCACTGGTCTTTGAGCTGTCTCTTGAAATCTAAGTAGAGAACTGGTCACCCCTCAAGGAATGTCAAGTTACTGGGTGTTAAAAATTCAGTTGTAAAGGCAGAATACTCGACGGCAAGCATTCAAAAAATCTCAAAATGGGCCCAATCTGTTCTTTCTCATCACCAGGAATGACTTTAAAATACTTGTATTTAAAAATAAATTATCATACTTTCAATTTCCCTGTTGTTCAGCAAGCCTTAAGAATGCACCTAAGATGTTTGGTTTTTTTCAGGTTCTTCTTCAAAGCTGTAAGAGCCACAGGAGCATATACCCCTGAAGCAGAGTTTTACAGTCATTTAGAGATGAAGTATTCAGAGAAAATAGCAATTATTACAAAGCCACAAAAGATGGTAACATTGCAAGTTTCCAAAATATACAACAAACATGGAAACCGAGTTTGACACTGGCTTGTTCAAGACGTATCATAAGTAGAAGTGTCACTTCTTAGACTGAAACTATGTCACAGGCTGTCTTACATGACACAGGCTGTCCAATTTAATCTAGCTACTGTTACAGTGAGTCCAGTAATTTGTATTGAGTAAAGTATATCTCTTAACAACTTTACTGTATTGACTACGAGTCTTCAGGGGAAACAGAAACCTTTATGTGCTTCAGTAGTTCGCTCCAATAGCATTACATCTTCTAACTAAAAGTTCTTGGTATGTCTTTGCTCAAGAATTCAAAGAGTCCTTCATACAACCCAGCTTGCTAAAGCTGAACGGTATTTATTTGTATGAGTTACAAGGAATCCAGTGTTCAATATTCTGAGAAGCTAAGCAGGCAGAACTCTGTAAGACTTTCAGGCTAAGCAGTAGGGAAGATGTCTTTACATATTTTGGTGGGGTTTTTGGGCGCCCCTTCCACTTAGATCTAACTTGCTCTGTTTATACCACTCCTGTGGCCTTTAGACATTCACTAGCCCATTTCCCTGCACTTTCTTAGTTTTCTGCTCCATTCCACCTATTTTTCCTTATATAGCCTTCTATCTTTGATTTTTTCCCTTTTCTGTCTCCCACTCCTCATACCTTGAAATTTCTTCAAGGTATTTCTTCAATTTCTAGTGACAAAATTAAAACAACTACCTGGACTGCCTTTCTGTTTCTTTGTATCACCCAAATACAATTAATTCCTCAGCTTCACACTATATGCCTAAAATTCACCACAAACCCTAAGAATAGGTTGTCTCCAGTCCCACAGCAAGGTAAAAAAAATCAGGATTCATCACTGTTAAGGATAAAGTCAGGATTGCTTGAGAAAGCCACTAGAAAGTGGTGACCATTTAAACTAAAAGCTGCTTGTAGCTAAATTCTAGTGAAAAAACAGAGACTAGTGGCCATTAAAAAAAAAAAAAAGAAATTTATAGTTATAGTCTGATACTGGGAAAGAGAAAACAGAAAGAGAAGTAATTCAGGAAAAAATATTCTAAAACCCACTAAATAAGAGGCTGGCATATCTGAATGCATAACCCAACAAAACATGTGGCAGGCTAGAATGCAGTGGTACTTCAGGAATGTTTTTCTTTTTTACAGTTTGCCGAAAGGAAAATGAAAGACCAGCAATTGCTTCCACAATACTGCTTCATGATCAAATTAGATATGCCTTGTCAATCAGCCATTTGAAATACACACTAATTAGTGTATCAGTATGAACTGTTTATTTTAATCTTAAATTGCTCAAATGAAGTATGTGGGGAAAAAATTTAGACTCATTAAAATCACAAGCTAAACCAATCTAAAGAATGAAAACTCCCTGCAGATACAGGAAAGGAGCAAGTGACTTGAAAAAACTGCTGTGTCAAGTCTTGGTTTACTTGCAAAAGCAAGATAATGTACCTATTAAGGATAGTAACCACACTAGCATCTGCTGAGTAACAAACCTGCTGGAATAGAGAGATATATCTATATTACGAAACACAAGTCCAATCTAAAAGGTGGATGAGAGTGCTGGAGATGCCACTTGGAACCTGGTTTTTTTAATTTCTACTACTTTTTTTGATCAAGGTATATGGTCAGCTGTGGTTCTTCTGTCACAACACAGTGAAAAATGTGGTATATAGCTGTTTTATTAGATATTCTCACACAACAGATTCCACCACTTTCCCACAGAGAAATTATTCCAGAATCTAATTCAGTTTTCCATTAAAAAGCACAAAATTTATAGAATCTATATTTTAGAATGATCACGAGAAAAGTTATCTTCATAAGCACAGAAGTGGATAGATCCTGAAGTTAAACCTCATAGCTGACACAAATCAACAGGCCTCCACTGAAATCACAGGCTTCCAGGTAAGTAGCCCACCCTAATTATCATACCATACAAAAGAGACAATTTAAAATTAACAGATTACATAAATTGAAGAAGAGTTTCTAGAGTTTCAGTTTTATAGCAAATCGCTATCTTGCACTTATTTCATTTGAAACTTTAAAATGCAGATAATTCAGCTTAACACAGGCACAGCATTTCTGTCCCCTCTTTTTACAAAAAGAGTAAGAGTATCCAATAAATCTGCTGTGAGGGAAATGGTAGAAAAACAAGCAAAATCATACCAATCACACAGGAACAAGAAAGAAAAGTTGTGGTTTTTTAAGTTGGTCCATTAAGAGCTCTGTCATTAATTAATTCTAGTGCCTGACAAATACTTGATGCACTTTCTGTTTGTTTGCTAATGATTCATTTTCTCTATTTGTTTAGGTGATGCTTCAATCCAGTCTTGCCATCCCCCTTATCAAACACAAGCAGTCAGTAGCATCTCTCTTCCCCAGAAAGTGGAATTCCTTTGATATTTAGGAAGGGGACGAGCAGAACCTTGTGACTCCTGACCAGTAAGTGGGTCTATTTTGTGACCTACTGTTTGGCACTTGGCTTTTGGATGATTAATTTGATTAAATCTTTGCACAAGTGATGTGGGTTCAGTAACACAGCAACCACCCCACCATGCAATGACAAAACATTTTTCTTTCCTTTTAAGAACCCTGTGGTAAATTACATAACTAAAACCAACGATGAACATTTTTTAAACTTCAAATTGAAGCAAGATTAGGAAATTCTAGCTTCATAATGGCCCAAGCAAATATCCATTTGTGTACATGCTATAGTACAATCTTTATCTATGTGATTTTATGCAATTTTTTTTTCCTCCCAGAAGAATGTCCTGTTTGGAGCACTGAATGGGTACACTTGGGATCAACCTAATGCTGCACATAATCTGGAATTTCCTAGTTTCTAGGTGCTTGACTTTGCAGGCTCAACAACACTTTTTCATTTAGATGTCTTAAATATATAATTATTCAGATGGCTTAAACGTGCTTTTTGCTTACAAAAAGTCTTTCTTCTGTTTACATATCATACTCTAGCCTAAATAAATGCTAAGACAAAGGCCAAGCTGGCTGGTAGCCCAGAATGTAGTTGTTACCAAATTGACAGGGACCACCTTAAATTCATTGAAATGTCTAAATATTGTATTTGAGTTATAACTGAATTTTAAAAGGCGATACTTACTGAAAGAAAAACAGAGCAACTTTAGAACAGCATAAACAAGTTGCTGGATGAAATGAGAATTGAACAGATTACGTCTGTCGAAGTAGGGTCTGACTTACCACAGCTCTCCATTACTGTAAAACACCAAACACTCAAGGAGAGGAAGTATCCTCATGTTACCATGTAAATAACTAATGGGCTTAGTTTATGTTAACAACTAACTTAGAAACTTCCAATAAAAAGCCCCACCAACTTAAAATATGGCAAAGACTGTCTGAATCTTTCCCCCAAAGTAACTTTGATAATTCTTAAGGTGACTTTCCCCTTTTCCTTAGAGAAACATAGAGTTTGATAAAATGTACAGTAAATGTGAACACAGTACCATTTAAAGATGGCCTGTGAAGATAAATAAAAACAGCACTTTTTCCAATCTACTGAAGATCTGAAAGGTGCAAGGTTTGGTTTAAAGTTTTCTTCTACTTGTTTCCTTTTTGCTTTTAAAAATTTTGGAGTATCAAAGTCTTGTCTTGCTTTTATACATGAGTGTTGGAGGACAAGAAGACTGGAATGGAAGTCCCCCTCAGTTCCCATCTGAAGCAGCAGGGTGATGAGTGATTGAGATTTTTTTTTTTCTCTCCTGGCTTTTTGCCAGAAGCTTGAATTAAATGTTTTAAGAACAGCCAAACAAAAAGGGAGTTTTACACAGTCTGATTAAAAATCCCTTTCCCCTCTCAAATGTCAGATTCTTGTGACAGATGATTGCTAGAGATGATGGCTTCATCTCTGCTTTTCCAAGTACCCATAATCTTCTAGTAAAAATAGGACAGACAAGACCTGATACATACATAAAATTAAACAAAACCTTTGCAGAGACCTTACATCTGACTTCAAAAGCAAAGCAAGCTCTTTAGGCTTTCCCAATACATCTTAAAAATATATAAAACTTAGACACAGTTTTGTCTCCTTTCTGGGTAACTCTAGAACTAATCAGGATTTTACTATGGCAAGATAGGCAAATCCCAGTGACAAGAACATGCCATATGATAAGTGCAAGATGTGTTAAAATTTACTAATGCTGGCATTCTGGCCTTACTAGATATTAATAAAATTACAAGAGTGTGGGGTGAAGGTATTATACCTGGTCATGGCTGGCTTCAATGGAGCTCCCGATACCTTGGAAAGTCATCTGCACAGGAGACAGTGTCAAACAGGTCATACACTCTTTGCCATTTTGTCTATCACTGTAGTGTACCTATAACAGAATAACATACGTAATCTGCTAAACACCAGGTTTGTACAAGGGAGTCATGCTAAAATACTGTCCCTTTTCAACAAGTCTGTAAGAAGAATTCCAAACATTTACATTGAATTCATCTTTAATATAAAACAAGGAGTGTGTAAAATATTCTAGGTAGTCACATACTGAACTGGGGCCAAATTTTCTGATATGTCTGCTGGATTGTTTTTTAAGTCCTGTGTTCTTCAGTTTCTGAGACCTTTGAGACTGAATTCAAGATGTTGTAGCTATAAAATTATAAGACTCTAGTGTTAAGTTATAGTTTCCAGGCTTGATGTCATTTTTAACAGCATTTTATAGATGAGTTATAAAACATCCATGTAAATCATTATAACTCCAAAAACTCTGCAATAGTAGTTTAAATTTTTCAGTTGTAATTCCACTTCTACTAAAATCCACTAACTCTTTTGATATGGCTAATGTTGCATATTTGAATTTGATTTTGTAATTAAATCAAAATGACAGATAAAACGGAGAAGAATTCACATTCTTCTTGAGATGTCTAGGCTGTCCTTTCCTAAGAGTAACTCATTCTCTACAGATGTCAAGATGTGCCTGTTGAACCTGAATCTTGCACGAAATACACAGCGCTTCTATTTGAATTATTTTCCTTGTCTTCAGATTCCCTTCAGATAGTTCTTAAATCCCCTAAAGAAATGATGGATTTTAATAAGTTGAGACAAAATGAAATTAAATGTTGCCTGTGTTTCATTATTAAGAACAGGTTGCCACTCATGTTGAATTGTTGAAATATTACAGTTCTCTGTGTAGCTCCTGGCTTCTAGACAGGCAGATCAAGCACTTTGTTCTACAGGAGAGGTGGAATTTAGTTTATGGTGGTAATTTACATTGGCTATGTGACCCCTGTCAGAAATGGAAAGAGAGATCAGCTCTGCTGGAGACAGACCTTTTATGTTAGTATCTATTTACAGCTGTATAGCTCTCAGGCAACAGTTACATGATAAAGCCTCATCTTGACATTTAGGCCACAAAATTAAACTTTATTATTTCTGAAGACAACTAGGAACCATATTAGAGTTATTCCCGTGGAAATGTTTTAGTGACGTATACAACTTAATTGTACACCATGCATACTAAAACCCGTCCCTAACTCTTCTTTACCACAGGTGCAAATTTGGAATACTTCAGCTGAAGCAAAACCAGCGCAAAACTGGCTGAGCGAGAGGAAAACCAAGTCAGTGCTATATTTCAGAATTACTTTACTGACAACACATCAAAACAGTTTTGCTGTGGCCAAAAGTAAGATACAGAATGTGAAATTCTTGTACCGTGTATAGAAATATTGATTTCACTCAGCCCTTCTTAAAGCTTTCTGGATTATCCCTGTCTCTCTTCCTCTCAACCCCCTCAATATGTGCCTACTAAATTGCTTGTGGCTCTCTGCCAGAAAAGCCATACTACTTACTTAGAAACCACAAGAGGCCCCTTCACATATACAATGGTTTAACTTTGATTAATTGAAAGAAGTACGAAGGTATGAAATTTGGCTTGCAAATATAAACTGAAGTTCTTTAAATGTCAGGGACTACTGTTATGACAAGGACTTATCAAGCTTCCACAACTGCAGTATCTAGTTGCGAGCTAGATATTCTGCTGAGTATGTGTTGTGGGAATGCGATGTGGAGAAATGGGGCAGAAAAGCTCAACAAGATGATTCTGTACTGCAAACATGATGGAGCAAAAGGGGCAAAATCTGGTGACTAAGAAAGTACCTGTCTTAGAGCCCATATGGAGAAACAGAAAAACAGCACTTTCTGAACTGCACAGCATGTTTGTAGGCTTATTTTTAACGAGAATAGTATGAATAATGTCCACTGGAATAAAGCAAGGTTAACAAGCTGAAAGAACAGGAGATATCCAGAGGAAAAATTATGATTAGTATTACATGACACTGTTATCTGCAATAGCAGATTTGATCCATACCCCCTTTAGAGTCTGACATTGAAACTGCAATAAATGCAGAATTTTGGGATCTTTCTAGGCTTAACTTTCCCAAAGGAATTTTATTATGCACTTCTGGCCTCATCTGAATGCATCAAGGCTGTTACTTTGTAATTTCCTAGACAACAGTCCTCTAATTACCTCTTGCCCTGTTGAAGCTCTTCAGCTGAACCAAAATAAACACTTTATATGTTAATTATATGAAGAGTGATATGAAAAACAAAAAACTGGACTTTGAATGGGGAAGAGAATAAAACTTTGTCCTTTTATTAAATCTCTCTAATCTACAGATTTGTGCAGTCAGCAGAAACACTCAGATTTCTTCTACATTTGGCATGCGTATGTGCAATTTCCCAGTAATCTGTTTTTGTTATTTGTCAGTCCAGCTGCTACATTCTCAAATTCTCTGTTTTATTACTTTCTTCTTCAAATTTGATCTACACTCCAAAGTTTGGGGTTTTTTTCTCAACCAAGAGTGCTAGGTATTGACCTGTTTGAGCAGTATGTCCAAAACAGGCACTCAGAAAGAAACAGTAGTAGTCAAATAGTTATCAAATAGTCTAAATAGCAGGAGATGCTTCTAGGTTTTCAGCCAGCAGTATGTTGAAAATATTTCAGTTTATACATCCATGCTATTATGACCAAGCATGGGAAGAACCTGAACATCTATAAATCTGGTTTGAGAACATAATTATCATCTAAGACAAGGGCACAGCATCTGTGATCAAGGAGTGGCAACTGAAGTCTGGCCAAGGGGCTCCAACAGTGATTATGTGGCCATTACTGAGACTCATAATGACAATAACACTTTTGCAAATTCCTCTGTGCCTTAAGAGTCAAGAGTGCTTAACTACAGCTCATCTTGGCAATAACTATTAGGCAGGTAAGGACACTTCGCAGACAGACGTTAAATGACTTGTTCAAGTTCACTTGGCACCGGTAGGAGTGAATGGCATTGCTGGGACTATAACCCACCATTAAGGCCTCTGGCCTAACCACAACTGGTCATTTTCCCTTTCCATATATTATGGAGGTAAAAATAAAAATATAATTACTATCTATGTCCACAACCTAATTTTCAGCCTTCAATTTTTTGTAATTAAGGGACACTCACAAATTAGCTTAGTGCATTTTAAGGATTAAACAGCAATGAAATTTCACTCATTAACATTCATAATGTTTTATTTGGATAACATAGGAGCAGAGACTTTATAGAACAGCATTAGGATCTGGTTAGAAAATAATGGTCAGCATACAGATGCCTGTAGTAAGGGTTGTGCAAGATTCTGAGTAAAATGCAAGACTCCAGCCTCAGACTATTATGAGTGATTTACACATAATTCTGCTCCAAGGTATGTCTGCACAGCACAAAGCAGTGCCACAACAACAAGATCCTGGCAGTAACTCGAAATGAGCCTGTTCGTTTATTGGAAAAAGCAGAGAACACTGCTAGCTTTTCTGCTGGGTAACTACACAGGCGGAATACCTGAGATAAATCATGTAGAGCCAGGTCGGGAATTCCAAACACAGCACTCTGCTGTGCTGTGTGGGCACGGCACGAAACCTCTGTGTATAAAATGCAAAGTGCATCCTGGGCATCAAAATAATGAAATAAATTCTACAACTGATTTTTTCCACATGCACATGCCATGGATTTACTTATACATGTACGCTTTCATGTTTGATATTCTCACGAGATGCAACTGTATATCCTTTCCACAGACTGCTTCAGTCAGGAACAAGCTGCATGGTATGAGTATGTATGGAGGGGTACTACTAACTGGTGTATGTATATAGAAATGTATGCAAAGGTCTGAAACCATTTGAAAACTATGTTGAAATCTGGCCCTTGTTTTTAATATTTTAAATTACTGAAGAGATGTAAATATTTTGATGGACATTTATAGCTTCACATAAAAGAAGATATAATATGAATGTTTACAATGTTACAACTGAATGTGGAATCGCATAGCCAAAATTCTCAACCTTGTGTGCTAGTTTATAAAGGAAAAACTAAATCACGCTGCATAAAACTGCGGAAAAAATTACATTTAAGGTTATTTCTATCATAATGCTTCTCCAAAAGCAGGAAATTTCCCATTTCTTTCATATTCATATAAAGATGTCTCTTGAATCTAGCTTTATTATAAAATCCTTCCCTATGTGCAAGTGTTCTGCTAGAAACTGTTAAAATATTGCAGGATTTGTCTTGCAATAAGCTACTTTAACGCACTCGATTAATATGCAATTTCAGATAATGGCCATAGTTAATTTGAATACATTATTCTGTAAATATAATGTCCCTAACTCCAAGAACGAGATAGTCTGCTGGTCCTCAGTGCACACTTCTGAATTTGAACATCCATCCTTTTACTTGAATACAAGCTATGGTTTACTGATTCACAACTGAGGAATATGAGAAATCTGTTCTACTACTACAGAGTAGTTAAGCTTACCTATAATATACTAAACTACTGTTAGAAATGAGCAAACTGTACATTAACAAGAGACTGAGGGGAGCAAAATTAAAGGCCACTATTTTCACACACTGCTGCTTAGATGTTCACAGTTTGAAACACAACTTCTGTCTGGCCAAACACTTTCTTTCTTGAACGTAACACTTTCTTAAAAAAATAATATGAATTAGCAAAAGAAAGAAGTCATCTGTGACACTGCAGTTCATGTTTCCAAACTAAAAACTACTCTGAGTCAAAGCATCAGCAGGAGTCTTAGAATGCTAGACAGAAATAAACTAGGTAATAAAATGCCATTATGTTCAGCAATGCACAAATCTTCTGGATTGACAAGACCAGACTATTTTGTTAGAACAAAGGATGGTATTCCTTTAAATCTGCCCTTTAAAGGGAAAGCACCCAACTTAGTCTTGAATTTCCAGAATAATTTCCAAGATTTTACATAGGTTGTTCTGGTTTTGCAGCAACAAGCAAACCACAATGGGCTCAAAAATCATATCTTAAAACAGTAATTTTGACTTGGACAAGAATTTCATGAAACATTTTCTTTCTTTAGCTTCCTGGTGAAATGCTTTTCTTTTCCAAATCTGTCTCTTTCTGTTGCTCATCTACTGTTAGTCACGTCATCTACTAAAAAAAACCCTGGGGTTTTTTGGGGGTTTTTTGTTTTTGTTTTTTTTACTAAAAAAACCCTGAAACAATCCTGTTGATTTGACCTCAAACTCTGTTTTGTGCATATTTATTGGTGAAGAAATACTCCTGGCATGAAAATAAATTAAATATACTTGCTCATTTCAACCATTTTCTCAAAGCAAATTTTAGGACCTTTCACAGTATAGTGTTCTAGTACTTAAAAGCCTAAATCCTCGTATTATCCATAGAGCTTTCCTAACAAATAATAGATTAGTCTCTTCAGACATGGAGAACATGAGGGAGATTCCGAATATTCATTTGCATTCTTACTACCTGCTTTACAACTCCATATATTTTATTTCTGAGAGCAGAACAAGAGCATAGTGAAAACAAACAAAAAATAAAATTGGGGAAAAATCCCATTGTATGAACAAACTCTTCTACGAAAAGTTGAAGCATAGATACAAAAAACAAAACCAAAATGAAAAAAATTGTCCAGATGAAAAAATAAGACATGCAATAAAAAAAAAATTCAAAAAATCAGAAAAAGGCATTGAATCAAACTGTTTCCTGCAATGCTGGAGTTCCTTGATGTAGTGCGATTACTAAATATAGTATTTTACTAATCTCAGCAGGGAGCTGGCTAACTGCATGCCCGTCAGATGTTTTTAATGGTCACCCCCTGTGGAACAAATCTAAGGAGTGCATGAAAAACACCTACATTTTAAAAAGCCCCCTTGCTAGATCATTAAGGAAAGATAAAGGCCTGTGCATTTGGATGTGATATATAACACAATCATTGTGTCAAGAAAACATATGTTTGATTAGCACGCCTCAGGTTCATTAATCGCTGTGTCTGCTTCACAGCAGTGGGCAAAGTTTCCACCGTAGCTACTGCACGGAAGGGTAAAGACACTCGGCAGCGTAAAGACTGACAGTTCAGCAGTAAGTCTTGAGCTATTCCTACGTGGTCCTCTCTTACTGAGATTCAATAGCAGCTATACCACAGCCTTAAATCTTCATCAAATACAACCCTAAGGTTTAGACTAAGAAATAAACCATCACTGCACTGTAAATAGGTAAGAACAAGCCAGCTGAAGGCACTGTGACAGGTTACTGTGGTAGTATTTTACATTCCTGACTACAGTAAGGCAGACACTTGACATCTATAAAAACATGTGAAGTACAAATAAGAGTGAAAAACCTTATGTCATACAGTTTCCAAAGAGAGTACATCAAATATTTGCTAATTGCAAAACAAGTTTATAATCTGAGCCAAATAACTTTGTATGTCCCTTTTGTCATGCTATTTAGATATCCCCTGAATTCAGAGCTCCTGTTTCAGTGATGCAGGAGATCTGGAAAGTTTGGCCATATATTATGCTCAGTCAAGCAAGGCAGACACAGCCCTATCCTACTTCTGGATGTCGTGTTTGGTTCTAACTAAGAGAAAACCAGCTTAACCCCACTGCATGTAGGGGATAATCAGTACAGTCAGGTGCTTACTGTTTACTTTCCATCTGTTAACCTTAGCCCAGGTATGTATTTTTAAGGACAGAGTTCCTGTGGTGCACATGCAAAGTGAGCAACCCTGTTTTCAATGGCTGGCATTCAAGAGTGCAAAGAAACCTTTTTGTGTCATAGGGAAGCTGAAATCAGGAGGTGGGACATGGCTTTCTATTAAAAAAATCACGATTATGTTGAAGAGTACCTTCCAACCCTGTTCACTTCCTCTATTCTATAACTAAAATATGTATATATTTATAGACACAGTAGAGAGTAATTTAACTGAATTGAAGCACTGAATACAATCTTCCCCCCAAAAAAATGAATATGAAAAACATATTAAAAATAATAAATTAATTATTCAGAAATTAAAACCCTGCAAAGCACTACAAAATAATGTAAGTTACACCTGATACGGTTTTTGCAGAAACAGCTTGTCTGCCTCTGATCCATTCACCTAGGAATATACAGATAACTACTGTATTTTCAGGGAGAGGAGCTGAAATTAATTTTATACTTCACAGCCAAAGGAAATATGTAAAAGTGGCAACACTGGTATCTCCTGTTTTCACCACACGGGCTAAAAAAAGGAGGGAGGTGAGTGAAGGAGTTTGTGTTCTGCTAATAACACACACAGAGGACAAGCTTGGTGTGGAACATTTGTGGAGGAGCCCATGTTTTGGGTATCATACTGAACAACTGACTGAGACGAGAGAGGAACTTGGTTAGTTTGGAAAGAGAAAATTGTTTGGGCTTAAAGTAACTTTCTAGTAACAGCATGAACGGAAGTATGTTTCCATGTACACTCTTTTTCATTATGAAGGTTGTCACCGAAGTGAAGAGTGAAACAAGCATTAACTATTCTCTGTTTACAGCCAGCCATTGCTGTTGACATTATTGTACTGGCCATTGAGCGTGGAACACTAGAAACACACAGGAAGATACTACCCTTCTGAAAGCCAGAATTCAGTATTTTCAGTGATAAGAAAACACAACATCATTCCACACATAATTTTACAGAAACCGATCTGACCAATGAGCAGGTACAGTGCTAGTAAACTTGATGAAGACCCACAGCACTGGGAGAGGAACCAAAAGCCCGATGCCACAGCTTGTTTTGCAGAAGCAGGTATTGATAATACAAGGCAACACAGTCATTCTTAAGCTACTTCATGAGCAGGGGTTTAATGAGTACTTATTTTTAAATATAAATGTCATTAATTCCCACAGCCCTTTGAGAGTTAACATGAAGGCAAATCAGATGACCACAGGTCCCTCTGGGCCTGACTGTACACACAATTTCACTAATATTTGCAGCCTGGTCAATCCTGCTAGTAAAGAAGTCTCCAGTGACTTGAGTGGGGGACTAGATGCACAGCTACATACAGAGAATTATAGGGGAGGCTGACGTCTAATGTGGATGAAGCAGTATTTGCTTTAACAGCTTTATTTCTAAACTGTTCTCTAACATTATTCTACAATTACTTTCATTTTTTTAATATCTTAATTTGTCGTGATTTTTGGAGATAAGATCTTCTTCAAAGAAGCATTTATATAAAAAGAGTTTTCTGACATAGCCTTCAAATTCATTTTACATTAATGATACCAGGAAGCCTGATGTTATAATTTGAAAAGCTTCCTTTAACTATTGGGTTCAGGTTTTTTGGTTTTTGTTGAGGTTTTTTTTTTTATTTGAATGAACAATGAGACTTTTGTGCTCCCCATTACTAGCTCATTTGCTGAGATTCCAGTCCCAAGGTGACACTGCCTACAAACCCTTCTGCAGCTGACACGTTCAAGGACAGAACAGTATCATCTGGGTTTATGTTCTAGTTTTTAGCACTTGCTACACTCTCTCTCATTGGCTTTAACTGGTGACTTGCTAAAGCATACCTTCTGATTCGTTCATCTACAGGGAACTCTGAAAATACACTCTCTCTGACAACTGACACTATAATTATACTATATTCATTACAATAGGTTCAGTACATAGAACCCTTTCCCCCAAAACACAGAAAAATGTTAATCCCCCCAGCCCCGCAAAGTGATTTGGGGGAATCTGAGGAAAATCACATCAGCCACTCATGACTGATTAAAGATGGGCTGGTTTTTGTTCAGTTACCTCAGATCAGCTCCATTTCACCCCTAAATAAATGATCACCTGAACACTAACACCACAAAATGATTAAATTTCTAACTATAACTTTTGTAGTGTAGGTTCAGTAGATAACTACCAAGGAAGAGTGCTGGTGAATGACAAGTGGGGGGCCACTTTACGCAAAGCAGCGAGCCATGAGCAAGGCTGAAAGAAGCAAAGAAAGTTGCTGCTTTCTGTCCTGAGAGAAGAATGGAAATGAAAACAACAAAGAAAAAAGATCATCTGTTGTACAAACTGAGATAGGACAGTTGCGATGGTAAGGTAGTCTATAGTCCATGAGTGACCCAGAGACAGGAAATGCCCAATGATCTTCTGGGAAACCATGGAAACCTCGTTTTAATGTGCTGCTTCAAAGCCCTCTATTGAAGCTTTCACCTGCACCACAGCATTCTTGTTAGTCTGTTTTCATTTCTTCCCATTGGCCTCCTTAGCAGAGAGATTCAGCTGAGAATGAGGTACAATACAGAGCATTTTTCAGAACACTTTCACCTTTCTTCTACTCACCAGAACAATTTAAAGTCTCATAACTCCTTTACTGTAGCTATTTGAATCTGCAGTCAATGGGGAATGTTTGGGGTTTTTTCCTGCTTGTGTTTCTCCCTAACCTTGCAATTCGTACCAATGAATCCCTGCAATTTTCAAAGCTAGTTCAGAGATTTGTGTTCTTCAAGAGCTCAAAAAGCTGGTAAATGTCTTGCTGTAGCTGCCTTCTCCTTCTTATTTATCGAGGCTATTTTGCGGATGTTACGAGTTTATGGAACATCCTGAAGCGCAGTCCTGTTGCCCAAATGCATAATTGCTGTGTCACTCTGTTGCCTTCAGAGATACAATGATTTGTACAAGTGATCAGACCTTAGTTTCAAGTCCTACGCTATACTGAAGATCATAAAAAAATAATTATCCTGGTGCGCTGGCAAAGACCAATAAAACTTCAATTGAAAAAAAATTCTGCTTGCTTTTACTGAGGTAAAAATCAGCTTCAGAGGAAAGAAAGAAGAAGGGAAATAGCTAATGTCAAGACTCCCAGGGAGCTCTTGCAAATTATCTACACGTATTTCACTGGGTCATGTAATGAACAAGAACTAACGAAAGGAAAGCTGCTTCCATCTAGTGAAGTCAAATGAATTTGAAATTAACTAAGTAAACAACATTTCCTAATTGTGAACTGCTTTGGAAAATAACTTTGGGATTGAAATTGTTATTTCAGCCATCACCAATGAGATGGCATATTTGGACACAAAATGTTAATGAAAGAAGATAAAGGTAGTTGCATCAAACTCAAGAAGTGAAAGTTGTGATGACAGTATATATGTCAATTATTTTCTTTGGGCTTAACCCTGAAACCCTCATTCATTCCTTTTCTATTAAAAATGCCCACTGAACTAAAATCTGACTTTCATGACTGTGTCTATGAGATTTGCTGGAGAAAAGAGTTTCAGGCCTCAGCTCTTTATTATTAAAAAGACTGGGAACTCTAACTATCATGAACACAGTCAACCAGTTCTGACAATGCATTAAATGTTGGTCAAAGACAAAGAGATCTTGGGTAAAACCAGGGTTGGTATTCACAAACCTTCACAAATTCAGGCGGAACAGATGTGAAGGTCACTCACCGTCCTTTACTTGGGAAGCCGGGCAGAACACACACAGTACCAGGGCAGAAGTCTCAGAGATGTGACTGACTTCAGGCAATGAGCTCACAGCGTGGGACAACAGCCCAGATTTGCAAAACACTACAGAGGGTGCCCAGGCTTACAAGTGAACTGGAAGTCAGGTACCTAATCTGCACAGGTGTTTATGAAAACCTTAGGAAGTATCTATCTTTTTAGATTATTTTAAACCTCTAAATGACTTGACATTAGCATTCACAGTGCCTGTATCAATTCTGAAAATGGTATTTTGGTGCTTTTTAAAATTTTACCTGCTCCAATAAATCTACAGTTATAGACAGATCAGACCAAAACAATAGCTCTTTCCTTGAAATTCACTGAAGGGTGAATTGCCCTGAAGTTTTCCTCACAAACATATCCGTAGTAGAGAGATCCAAGCATTCCTAGGCTGATTTCCATATCCAGCCTCCAACAAAGCAAAACAAGTGTTTATTTTGTTTAAAACCACTGCAGGAAAAGGTTTGAGCTCAATGTCAACCCTCATACAAAGTGTGGAAATTTAGTTTAGGTCCACCTCTGCCAACAATTCAAAACCACAGGCTGACATGTATGTGCTGCAAATAAACCTGATTCTAGAGCATTCAACAGGACTTCTCCTGTATGTGCAGTCACTCAGAAATGTGCACTTCTGCTACTGGTTGGGGAAATGAGAAATATTTAGAAACGCCCAACAATACAACATTTAAATCCATCAATGGAACAGTTAATCACTAAACAAATATGCGAGGGTGAGGGGAGAAGAAATAAATTGCGTAAGCATTGCAATCAAAGAAATGCATCACATAGAAATTATATCTTGTGTGAGGTTTAATTATGCAGCCACTATGGAGAAAAAGTTAAGATCTCTAAGTTCTGTCAATGAGGCAAGCCAAGCATGGCTGCAGCTGCGCACGAGGACTGACTGTGGGCACTCAATCATGGCTTTTTAAATTTTATGATCTTTGCTTCATGGAAACTCCCAGGGGAATTTCCTACTGGACTACCTGCAATTTGTGTTTTACCTCAGTAAAAACTGGAGAGTCAAATTATTCATATGCAAACAGCTTTTCTAAATGTTTCCATTTAAACAAAGTCTCAGAATGATTTACTGCATTTAAACAGTCAGCAAAAATAACTGTAACTTTCATAATCTATTACAAAAAAATGGCCAAAATACCACATAGTCTTTTAAAAGTAACAATTTTACCACGGCTGAATTTTCCTCTAAACAATTTCTGGGCAAAGTCTACAAAACAATCAACTGGTAGATTGTATTCATAAATACGAAGCAAGCACTAAAAATGCTTTATTCAGAGTTTGTAAAGGCTTGCTTGAAGTATCTGTGTTTAATTATCATTGGTAATTTGAAGCCAGAGCCTTCATAGTATCCAAGCTAAACACCTGTTCTTCAGTGACACTGAGCTGCTGCTTATCAGTTACAAATACCTTTAGAATAATAAGCCATAAAACATAAAAATGTAATTTTTTAGTGATTTTCCACACATTGGTCCCCAAAACTCTTAATATTAAGGGCTTGCAATAGAACGTGGCTGTGATCATATACCAACAGTTTAGAAGAATTTAAATTAAATAATCACATTTGAAAGAGATGTTCCCTGAAGCTAAAGAAGTTCAAAAAAACGCATTCAAATAAGCAAATAACATTTTTTTACATTTACAAATGAAACATCATATGAGTATTTATTGATTTTTTTTAAAAAAATTCAAAAATACATTGTAACAGAACAGAATGTATAAGTTCTTCAATGAAAGACAAAACTATGGTTATCATCCGGACCAGAATACAAATACATGCTAACAATTTAAAAATCATTTTGGGTCATTCAGGAAACATAAAACAAGCTATCTGTTTGCAAATGCAGTAGTCTTCTGCTTAGTAAATATGCCTGAGAAAGTTAACCTGTAAAGAAATCGGCTTTTAAACTCTTAAACACAAAGAGCTTTCTAGGCTGAAATGGTGAAGAGACCTGTGATATGCACCTGACAGGCCACTGAGCCATTTCCCACAGAGATTCTGTTCACTGCTCCACCTCAGCTCAGCCACCCAGCAGTGGCTGAGTTTCACATCGATACCAGACTTACTGAAGCGAGGCATTGAAAAGCATGCTCGGATGATGTAAAACCATCAGTTACATACACAACAGACAGATGTTAATAACTGAGATACTCTACCAAACTTCTTGATTTGTATCAGAGCCAAATAAAAAGTAGTAGTCTAGTTTACGGATGAAATTGATTATATTTTTTGGCTCAAGGTAAGACCCTTTAAAAATGATTTCTACATCAGCATCTAGAATCAAAACATGAAAAAAACCCAGGACAAGCACAACTAATCATTTTACAGTAACCACATACTGTAGGGAAGTAGGAATCAAAACAGTAACAAAAACTGTGCATCACTTCTATGAAAATAAAGTGTTACTAGTAGACACAAGCAACCTGACAAGATGTGAAAGTGAGCAGTGAAAACTTCGCAGACTGAATTTCTTTTCATCGGAATTCATCTGCTTCTACTGCAGGTAGGTAACAAATGGAACTCAGGGAAACTGAATTCCTGTTAGCAGCTTAACTCTACTACAGTGAGGCTCAGACTTTTACTGTTTCTTGCACTAGGAGACATTCAAATTAATGCATCAAAAATGGCATTTAAAAAATGAAGATCAAAAGGAAGTTGAATGTACATTTTAGACAGAAACAGTGTTAGGTCAAATCCACAACTGGTGATATCTGATGTACGCAAAGGTAATTTAACTATGCTGCTTATGCCAACAGAACATTTGACACTATTTCTCGAATTCTAGCAGCCTCTTTTAAATCACTTCCAACAACTGCATACTTTGTAAATTACATGGGCTTTGATGAAAAAAGTCATTATCAGGCATAGAAAAATGCTAACAGAAACCTCCCATTTCCAGGATTTGGTTACATGATCAAATTACATACGCTACAACATATGAAACCAACTTTAAATGAAACAAATTCACAACTCTGAAAAGGAAAAAAACAACCAAACAAAAAACCCCCCAATGACAGGAAAAAAGAATATTTCTGCATAGCTGGTCCTATCCTCTGATGGTGCATCACAACAAAATGAGGGTGTAATTTTGCATGTAATGGTGATCAGGAAGAGGCTTCCTTTCCCCATCTTCCACACTGCAGAAATGACTGGATGTACTACAGAGGCTGCCACTGTCCTATGAAGTGTAGGGTATTTGCCATTGCTGGATACAGGTCATCAGTGCTGAAGGACTCATGAGCTAACCCAGTGCGGTACATCTTAGATTCTCTAGTATTGACTGTGATGTCAAAAACATTCTGCACTGCTCTAACACTGGGCCTGCTCCTAGGCTGCACCTTCTGACCAAAATGTTGTTCTACAGGTTACAACTAAGAGGTGCACGGTGGGAAGCAGAGTAACAGCTTTGACGACCCAGACCAGAAGACAAACACAAAGTTAAAGTGGTGTGTCAGTACCTTCTGGATCAAAGTCGAAGAGATAAATCAGTGACAGAGCAATATTTAAAGATTCTAATGTCAAAAGGTGAAGACCCTCAAAGATGTGCAAGTAAAAAGCATAATTTAAGCCTGTAATTATTTAAGGAGAATAAACAAAGGAGAGAAAGATGGCCTGCAGTTAGGTGAATGGAAGGAAGGAAGGAACAAAAAAAGAGAAGAAGGGACATGTATATTGGTGCAGGGTTGAATCTCCTGGACCCAGAAACTGCCTTGGACACCAGCTAATTTTACAACATAAGTTACATGCATGCCCACATTCAAGAGGGTAAGAGTGAAACCTTGATGGCAATGCTATGATTCTGGCTGAAGAGCTTCATTTTCCCCCTCCCATACCTGAAAGCCTTGAATCCTTGCCAAATACTCCAGCTGTTTTGAAGGCTGCACTGCAGAACAGGGGGAAGCAGGAGATATTCCTTTTAGACCTATGGCTTCAGCAGTTGGGGATGTTCCATTCATGAGAAGTTCCCTGGCAATTGTAGCTGTGCTATTTGTTGTAGGAGATATGCTGAAGAAAGAGCTAGAAGTCTGGCTCATTTCTTTGGACGACAAATAGCTTACAGAGGTACCAGGGGCTGATTTGTTGCGACTTGCTTCCATCTCTTGATAAACATCAGGAGAGAGATGGAGTATTCCCTTTGGTGCTGAAAACAAAAGCAAAGATCATTCTCATTACTCTAGAATGGGTTTGACGTGTAGACAATTTTCATTAACATATTTTGCAGTGGAGAGCAAAGTAAGCATTTAAAAAAAACCTATCCTTTTCCCAGTAACTGTAAATGAGATTGCATAATTTATTTAGAAACAAAGCAGATCTGAAGTGCCTCTCTTCTTCCCCTTCCCCCATTCTTTTTAGGAAAGTACAAAACTGGACTTTAAAATTGCAGCTAGCACAGAATACACAGTATGAACAAATAAGGTTTGAAGATCTACAAACCATGAGGAACAGTTGCTACTGCATAGTAGTAGAACGATGGGTATTTCACTACAATCTTCTACCTCCTACCTGATACAATAATTTAGGCTATTATATCACAAATAATTTGAACCAGCCTATGTCAGCACTGTCACCACCAGAAGCAGTTCTTTTCTCTCCCACCTACAGCTGCTGTTTGTACTCTCCAGCTGCTCTATTGCTTGTGCCAGCACCAGCACCTGTAGGTCTACGCAGTGATGCTCATGAGAATGAGCAGTTGGAGGCAAAAGAAGGGCAGGACGGTTTCTTGTGGTAGCTGCACCGCCTCAAGTGCTGGCTTAAAGTGTCTGCTGAATCAAAACAGCAGCCTGAGCTTAAATAACCATATAATGTCCTGTAGCCACATGGTTACTGTGCTAATGACTGTTACGTGACAGAAGAAGATTTTTTTTCTTTTGTTTTATTCAGCTGCTTATATGGCATCCTATAGTTTGCAGACAGCTACTCGCCTTGGACAACATTCATACTGAATAAGGCAGGCATGTATGTGTCATCGTTAAGATCAACAGGAATTAGGGTAAACATTAAAAAGATCTAAATGTATTAACGTGAATTACTTTCAAATATTTCTAGTGACGTGAAAGTTAGGGATAATGTGCCTACATTTCAAAATTTTTAACATCTTTTTAGAAAATATCTCAACCCAAAACCTGCTTGAAAACAGGAGTACATACTTGATAAGTTTTGCTGATATTCCTGTGCATGGAAATATGTAGAATTAAAGCTGAAGTTTGCTAGTTTTCATATAAGGTAAAGGATTTCTTGGAAACATGAGTACCCAGTTTGCTGATATAAAAGGAAAACCTCTTTTTTATTATTAATAAACTGAAAAATGAGCTTGAGATATGTAATTTCATATTAATAGCATACTTTAATCTTCTAGCATGTATCTGAAAACAACACTGGTGAACCTGAGGCATACGGCATTTCATTTTAGGGATGATAAACCTGTTTGTTAACTGATTTAGTAATCCCAAGAGAAATCAAAGGGTTCAACGCTTAATTCATTTACAGTACATGTTAAATTCATTGCAGAATGAATTCAAAGAGTAGAAGAAAATTAATTTCCAGTTTCCAAGAAAGGATTTCTCTAATCCTAGGAGTGCAAGTAGTATTTTTAAATAAAATGTCTACCACAAAGAGAAGACTCACAAAATATTACCAGTAATTAATATCCTCATTTTCAAATACACACTGAAAATTGAACTTCCTTGCTGCTGACTCAGCAAACTGCTTACAGGTGAATCTTTTAATCGATTTACTCACACATTTGGCTTTTAAACTAATATTGCTTTCAGAGAGTTAGAACATCAGCTTATACCATTCACAAAGACATATCTGTTATTCACCTGATGGCTCTTCCCACTACCTTCCTGTTTTACTCAGTCTTAACAATTGGCTCCAAAGACAGCGGACCCTGTGCTGAACTCTGGAGCTAACCACAAATTCAAGACAATGCTACTGGAAAAGGTGGAGGACAGGGTCCCTAAAATTTATTTTTCTCCATTTAGGACAATTTAGAATATAACCTTATAGGTAACAACAACTGTGTAAACATGCAGCATTATTTTATAGCGCATAATCACTATATGATAGTGTGATTTTATACCCTTTTTCTGAGGCTATACCCTCCAAGACCCATCACTGCTCATATTGTTGAATAGTCTTATACAACAGATAACATGAACGAAAATTAAAATAGATAATACTGATATTGATAGTTGACATCAAGTTACAAAACCAAACAGGAACAATAATAGTGAGTGGCAGGTGTTCACCACCTCCTAAGACCTGCCCACTGTAGATTTGATTTCCTACAAATATTTGAGAAACAGAAATTAAAACTGAACAAAAGGTAAAACAATATACTTGTTTAGAAACAGTATGGTATTAGCAGAAATAGTATGATATTATCTCCCTCCAAATCAATTTAGAAAAAGACAGTACAACATTAACTTAAAAAAAAAAAGTTTAAAGACGTTTAAAATCTGGTCCAGTACTGCAGATGTCTGTTCCATTGATGTAATATTACTTAAAACAAACATTTTACATGCTTTCTCAGCCATTTCAATGTTTTTACATGATCCACCCAAATATCTAACTGCTGTCTGGAACAATGGTTTGGAATACTTCCAGATTACTAAGCTTTCTAAATGTTAAAATAACTAATACGCAGCATATGATGAATAAAAAGATATTGAGCAGAGTATAGCAAATGCACCTAAAGTACTGACTTTACTCTAATGGTGATGTTAAATTAATAATAGTACTTTTACACTTATGCAACACCTTTTTGCTAAAGACTTCAAAGTGCTTTATAAGCAATAATTAATTTAAATCATACATTGGCTCTGAGAGGCAGATATTATATTACCATCATTGATTATCTCTGGAAACAAAGTAATGTAATATTCCAGACATTACATTAATATAACTGCAAGCTATTAACTTTTTATATTCAGGGCCTATGTTTCATGAAGCTTCTTACAAACTGTTTTTAAAAAGCCAATAAAAACTTGGTCTCTTTGAAAACTTCTATCAGGCATATATTAATTGTAATTCATTATCTATTTTTAATATATTATTGAGGATGCTTTTAGTATCATTCCTCACTGTTGTCTGCTTACCTCGACTCTGCTGAATTGTAGAAGAGTGTTTACATATGTAACAGTTCAGTTACAGTAGTAAAGATGTTATCACAAGACAAGGAGTATGACATCAACAGAGGAGTAAGTGTAAGAAGAAAAGAACTCTTCAGAAATTATCTTAATCACTCTTCAAACAAGCACTTTAACAAAAAACATGGGAGAGAGAAACACTATCCTCTAACACTTTTATGCACTGCAAGAGAACATTTCTAGGCGAATACTTTCATATTTTTGCTACTCTTCTAGCTAAAAAAATTTGGATTTTTATGTCCACTAAATATTTATCGCATACTAACCTCACCATACTCCAAAACTGCGATCCAAAGGTAGCATCGTAATTATTAGGCATCACAGGATCTATAATACTACGATTTAGACCAACAACATAGCACCTTCTGCTGGTGCTGGACATTAACTTACAGTCGTGAAACATGTTAAAATAATTTCCAGTTACATTACTTAAACCTGCAGGCAAACGTGCTATGAAAATACGCAGGCTAGCTATGCAATGTCATCACCAACATTTGAAAAACATGTCTTACTTATCCTTGGCAGTAACTGTTAGCAGTCTCTCACAATCTTCTGAAGTCTCTGAAAACCCCACACCAAAGACCTGTCTTACCTAAGAATAAGTTTATTGATCTTCCATAGTCTACTTCTGCTATCATGTACTAGACAACTGCGAAACAGTTGAGACTCCAAGGCAAATGTACAAAAAGGCCCACCTATCCTTCACAAAATTTCTCCTTGAACCATAATCTTGGTGCTTTGATTCAACTTATTTTCATAGCAGCAATAGTAGAGGCGGTCTCCAAAAATTTATTGGGGTGGTGTTATTTTTATCCCTAACCCTTTCTCTATAGGATGCCCTTGGCTGGGAAGACAGTGGAACCTCTCTACAAAAGGGTTCCCTACTGCCTGGACTTTCACTCTTCTGGAGTTCATGGAAAACAAAACTAACCATCAAAGTAAATTTCTGCATGGGGAATGGAGTGAGGAAGGAGGACAACTGACAATATCACCAAATGAGCCTCAGTGTAATAAGACTAAAAAAATTGAATTTGCTGATACAGAGACAGTGACAAGTTACCCCACAGCAGAGGGCTACTAAGTTAAGGGAAGTTCAGAGTAATTACAGTGTTGCCTGCAGACTGACATGTATTTAGTGTCTACACTGGTACCACTGGTGTAACATCTTAAACTTTCTGTATCTGTCAGGAAGATCAGAAATCGTGAAATTTTGACTTTATCATTCAACTCCAGAAGATGACCTGCAGAATCAGGCTTGTATTGTCAATCTGGAGATATATATATATATGTACCAGTGCTAATTTTCTCTCTTTTCTACTTGATCAACACTGTAGGGATACCCTGCCTTTACTCAATGACTTCTCCTGTTTCAAGGTTACTCACTGACTTTTCATGTTGTAAGGACACTCAGTATACTGGGTCTAAACGACAACTTTATTCTTTCTCAGAAAACTACAATTTTCTCCCTGGGCTCTCACTTGTCCTAAGGAAAGCTATACTTGTTGGTGTGTCAGAAACAGTGTCAGCTAGTGTATGACCACCCCTGACACCCTTGAAGAGCACATGGTCTACAACCAGTGATATGGGGCACCAGCATGAAGGAGTACTTTTGTGTCTTGTGTAATGATGCAAGGTAAACCATGATATGATTCTGTATATGACATGCTCATAAATTAACACCCTGATATTTGAAATAATCCACCACTGGATGAAAAAAAGTTTGGTCATAAAGAGATAATCAGTATTTTCAGAACTGAATAAAATACTTGATGGTTAATCATCAAAAAAGCTTTCTTTCAGATATCACTACCTGTATTCACATTGAATAAGACTTCTTATGTTGTGCTGCTTAAAATACATGGCAAAATCTTGTAGTAAGGCATTAAGCAGGAAAAGTTAGACTAGTCAGATCTAGACCCTGACTTTGCTATTACGTAAGTTAAAATGGACAAAACCTTAAGAGGCATGAAGGACTTTCACATGCAACGATTCCTCTATAGAAACAGCAGGTTCTCAACATGTCCTAGAATATGGCCCATTACAAATCCACTGAGAGCAAAAAAACAAATTTACAAAACCAAGTAACTATTTCAATAACAAGACTGAAAAAAGTAAATATCATCATTAAAAAAAAATCTATCACTTTATACTCTACTCACTGTAGAAGCCTATTTATATACTAGAATATTTTCAAATTTTGTTTTATGACTTCAGCAGGTTGCAGAAAATGTTGGTAAAACAATTGAATAGGCAAATAGTATGGCCATTATGTTCTCAGTAATAGGCTACACAATCTTGGCTGGAAATACGAAGATGCAATCATTACCTACTTAACACAGCTATCTGTGGTATTTCTAAGTCACCAGCTACTGCAATATTCAGACATGAAAAAATGTTTTGTCATTACACAATGTCCTTCAATCAAGAGATCTTGTCTACATGACCTTAAACAGACTGATGTTATATAATGTCACTCATTAAAATACTAGTTTATTTAACCTTAAAATAACAATGACATTGAAGTAAATACTATTTAGTTCTTCATGAAGTCAGGTCTTGATATCCTTAATTTAACTGGAACATTTTCTGAAATAAGCCAAAAAGGAGACCTAAACTGTATAAATTTCTGTAACATTTGGTGTTTAACTCATGTGAGGAAAGTCCTTTGAAATCTCCCACAGCTTTACTCCTGCTTGGGAACATCAGATTTTGGCAAAAATAAGACTTAGTGTTTGCAGAGGGGAATTTCTATAGGATATTCTATGAAATATTCTTCCAATAGACAGATGAAACACACTAATATTTTTACACTATCATTTCTGCATCACAAGTTTTCAACAATGCATCTGTGTACCAGACAACCTAAGATTAAGGTGAATCAGGTTCTGAAAAGAACCAATCTAAATGCAGGAGCAAACCAAGCTAGTGAGCTGACAGATCAAGGTGCTTGTAAAAGCTGCAAGAAAATTATTTGTGAGGGGGTAAGGCAATTAGGAAAGTGCTTAAGTGCAACTGGAGATGACCTGTGCAGGCAAGACTATTCATTAACAGATTAAGAGGGGGATGAGAATTGTGATGATGAAAACAAAGGCATGACCCACATGAAGAAGAGATGAAAGAATGAGCAAGTCTACTAGACAAGGATAGAGAGGTTGCTGAAGCTAAGAAGGTCGAGGGAGACATCAACAAGCACAGCACAGGTATGAGTGAAGATGAAATCAGAGGAGGAGAAAGTGGTGGGGGAGTGGAAGTCATAGGGATAAGATGTTTGATGTAAAGGAAAGGGGATGGAGGAGAGAATGGAGAATTAAGTCTTGGTTCTGACAGCAATAAAGCCTCAGTTAAAGTGATTCAATTTTTCAATTACATTATTACCCTAGACTAAGAGTGAGGTACATGGTGGGTTCCAGCTTGGGGTGAGGGAAACAGGAAAAGGAGAAAATACTTCAGCAAAGTGAAAGTAGTACTGTAGTACACAGTATTGAGGTTAATTGTGTGATGCTGCTCTGTTTGCTTGGCTGAAGACAGAAATTCAAATGCAGATAACTTGCAGAATTGCATTATTAAATCTGAATTTGAGAGTTAACATTAAAAAAAGAGTTTTATGTTGCTACTTCACATCGAGTTTTTTTCAAAGGAATAGACTAACAATCTTGAACAAATGTAATTCATATAGGAATTTTAGGGGACCGGGAAAAGCAAAAAGAGAATTTCTCTGAAATTATCTCTACCCACACAGCTGCCTATCTACTGTCAGGGTAGCTGTTCCCTCTTTATACATTTCATACATCAAGAGCTTAATGGTTAAGCAGTCTCCAAGAAAGCCAAGACTTGGGTTCCTTCTTGCCTGAGGGCATCCAAATCATAACGCTTACAGTCCAAGTGTATGTTCCTTACATATGGACAATCCATACTACCCAAGAACTAGACAGCAGGTTGCTTGCAACACTTCTTTTTTAACCTGTATCTAAAATATGCAGAATATAGTATGTGTAAACCAACCAGGGAATACCAGAATACATATCTGCACCTTCACCAACAAGTGCTTTAATCAATAGACAGACTACAAAGTCATGATTCCTTTATATCACTCCTTCTCTCTGGACTTCTTGCATTTTGACAGCATCTGATCTTTTATATTTTGTCTGTACATCACAATGGTATTAGATACACATCTCCAAAAGGCAGCTGCCACTATCCAGATTACTCTGCACCTCATGAGTACTCTCCTCCTGGTGAAGAAGCAAATTAGATTTAAGTCTCCCAACTTTCTGGGCAGGTGTTCAAAACACTAGGTACTTTAGAAATACACACTGTACTCTAAACTCAGCAAAGAAAGCATCATATCTGAGATACGAAACTTGCACCACTTGAAGCACCTAACCAAGCATCTCAAAAGGGGAAACATGGGGAAAGGAGGAGGATCAATTGCAGTTGTGGTCTTACACACCTGAGTTGTGCCCAAATCCCACTTACAAGGGAAAATGCTAATTTGGATCTTGCCACCAGTTCTCAAAACAGCAAGGAAAAATTAACCACACTCCCTTCCCTGTTTTGTTAATATTAAGTGGTTTTTAATATTAGGTGGTTTAGAAGTTTTTTTCAACTACTTCAAAAATACATGCAAGTCATATTTATTTAGTATTATTCTGGATAAATTATTATCGTATTCTCATTGCTTGATGTAACTGAAGAATAACATATTAATTATTAATAATGCCAAACACAGCACAGATTTCCTAGCTTCAGTAACTCAGGGATGAGACAAAATTGGACAAATGTCCTCTGCTTCTAAATTTAATTTTCCTACATCCTCAGTTAGAAAAAAAATCTAGTTTTCTCAGACCCTTGCTAGAAGATGGCAAGATGGGATTTTTGTATTTTATTTTTTTTTTTAAACTTAGCACATCAGCTCAGCAGCTACGGAGGCAAGGCGTTATTTAAACATAATCAATTGCTATAAGAGACTCTAGCCAAGGTTGTGAGACATACGGAGTGTAGGCAAGTGGCTCAGTTGATGGAACTGCTCCCTGAAAAACACAGTGATGGCATAATGTTCACCTGACAGTATGTTTGCTAAAAAAACTACACAAAACAAAACAAAACCCCAAACCAAACAGATGGAAAACTACTGTTCTGTGGCCTGTGCTTCATCAAATAAGTGGCGTTGTCAACCCCTCTTACTGTGGTTTCTATTCAGAATAACAAATAATTCAACAAACGTTCAGCGATGGATCAGTCTAACTCCTAGCAAGAGTATATTGCAAGTGATGAAGTTTAGTAAGCTTGGAAACAATTCAAAAGTGAAGTCCAAAGAAACAGCAGTACTTAGTGAGCAAAAATGCACACAATCCGCTGCAAATTACCTCTGAAATACACCCCAAAGAATTAAGTATTTCAGCAAAATATAACACATCTTAATTCCAATTCGAAATGTCTGATACAACTGTAGACTTCAGTTACTGTTCATGGAAATACAAGGGTATTAAATTATCTACTGGAAGTCTTCACCAAAATCCCCAGTTGAAAAATAAACCTGTAGAGTGCTATTAAAAAAAAAAAGTCTTATAAAACTAGTGAGGGCCAGAACTATAAAGTTCACATAAATTTTGTTTCCTCCAAAGTGAGGTGTTTGTATGCAAAATTTCATAAATATTTTATTCATTTTGCATTTATTTTCTCCAAAAATAGGGTGAAGAAACATCTAAGTAAGAATTTGAATGTAACCACACAGTTAGAGCTTGCAGTAATACCATATATTTTCGTATTTTTTTATATTTCTTATGCTTTTATTTAAGTAGATTTTAAAAAATACTAAACAGATCAAGGTTTATGGAAAAATGCTTAAATCTCCTAATTACAGATTCAAGAAACTCTTCTGAATATCTATTTGCTTTTTTC
>NW_010328014.1:0-11380 GCF_000700745.2 Antrostomus carolinensis | reverse complement strand
TGGTTTTTTTCTTTTTTTTTTTTTTTTTTTTTTTTTTTACTGAGAACAATTGCATGAGATCAAGTATCTCTGTTCCTTAGGAGATCACCTGCTCCTGCTGCTCATTTACCATCTGAAATCATAATCGTCTGTTGGTGACAATCTAGTCATCTTCACAGTAACTAATTGTGATGTCACAAACAAATGATTATGATTTCAGGTGGTGAACAAACAGCAGGAGCAGATGTACTGTGAAGAACAAAGACTGTAAAGTCATGCACAAATCCCTAGTAATAAAATGTTAGGCAAGAAAAACAAAGAGCCTGTCCTTTACAGAGAGGTAGGATTGCTCTGAATGTAATTTTTTTTACTATTAGTTTTTCAATACTTACTTTGTGACTCCCAGAATTGCTGGAAATAAAGAAAGAAAAACTATACTATGGAAAACTGAGGGTGAGAAACATATAAAAACAGTTAGGGTCATTTTTTCCTTGTTAGAATTATAGTATATAAAAACACTGTGGGGTTTTTTTTTTTTAATTTTATTTTTATGTATTTTTGTTCTTCATAGCTCATCTACAGCTTCTCCTAGAACACATATGATACGATGTTTGTGATTACCCCATCCAAAAATATAAAATGAAAATATATTCCCAAGAAAATCTACTTTGCATTAGGATTGTTTATTTGTTTTGTATTTTCTTTTTGTTTATAACTGCTTAAGTCCAATTTATCTCTCTTATTTATCTCTCTTAATTTATCTCTCTTAATTTATCTCTCTTATTTATCTCTCTTAATTTATCTCTCTTAATTTATCTCTCTTAAATCAAATCCAGAGAGATAAATGAGCATTCTGTTGACAGTAAACATCTCCCGTATGGGCTGCAAATGCTTGTGGTCTGCCTACAGTGTCTCAATGTCTTTTCCAGAGCATCAAGGAAAAAACTCACTCAATGTTCTTGTTATTTCACGTGTGAAAAATGTCCAAGATACCTCAAACAAAGAAACAAATAGCTTCTTGTTTCATCTTTAAGACTGTGAAATAAAGAGGAAAGGTAAAGAAGTAAACCTGTGGGAAGAAGCTTTGCCAGCGAGTAGGAGGAACAGAAGTGAAGTTTGCTGCAAGGATAGTTGCAAAAGTAACATGACAGAGAGGAACACGAGAAGTTAATTTTCAAGGGTATTTACTAGGGAATACTAAGAATGTATTGAGCAAGTACGTAGGAGGACACATACTGAAGGGTATTTCCCAGCAAAAGTGAACTACATAATAGTAGTAGGGTACAATGAAATCTCTTCAACTGTACTAAAGTGTATCACTATTCTGATTTTTGGTTTTGTTGTGCTGAAGTACACCACTTTACTATTACAGTTTTATTTCACACTTCTAGGTGTGAAAGGGATCTAGACAGATGAATTACTAGATGATGAAAACTGTGTGATCAGGCTTAGAGGACAGTGGCAGACTTTGAGGGACCTAATAGCAGCCTTCCAACACCTAAGAAGAGGTTGCCAAAAAGATGGAGCCAGGCACGTTACTGAAGCATTCAGCAGAAGAATAGGACATGACAGTTGTAAACAACAACAACAAAAAAAACATCCTGAAGGAACTGGCTGATGTGGTTGCCAAGCCACTCTCCATCATATCTGAAAAGTCACAGCTGTCCAGTGAAGTCCCTGCTGACTGGAAAAAGGGAAACATCACTTCCATTTTCAAGAAAGGGAGAAAGGAAGACCCGGGGAACTACAGGCCAGTGAGTCTCATCTCTGTGTCTGGGAAGATCATGGAGCAGATAATCCTGAAAACTTTGGCAAGGCACATGCAAGACGACCCGTTGGCAACCCTGTCCACAGCAGGGGGGTTGGAACTATATGATCTTTAAGGTCCTTTCCAACCCACACCATTCCAAGATTTCCTTTTATCCCAGACGACTGTGATAAAAGGAAGAAATATCAATGTGAAGATAATTCACCATTGGAACAGTCTGCCCAGAGAAGGTATGGAATCTCCATCCTTGGAGAACTGGAAAAAGATATAAGCAAACTTGTCTGAACTTTGTACCAACCCTGCTTTGAGCAGGCAGTTAGGTTGACCTCCTAATATCCCTTACAATCTGAAGGATTCAATGAGTGAGTAAAAATCTTCTTATTCCTGCAGTCATTCATGTCTATACTTACACAAAGGACACTCAAAAGTTAATTCATCTAATTGCAATAAAAATTCTAAAACATTTACAGAAAACATTTCAATTGTCTTGAATAATCCAAATCCTACAGAGTCAAAGAGAAGTAAAAATAAAACTTTAGAGAGCAATACTTACTGTTACTTGTTGGCTCAGGAAACCCAACATTCTGGCCATTCCAACTCTTGTTTTCTCCAAGCTGAAACAGGTAGAAAAAGACAAATAAGTAAAGAGCAAACCACTCCTTAAACAGAACATTCTTATTTTATAAATTTAGTTGAAAGATTCTAAAATGGGTGACTTGGGAATGTCATATCTCCGTCCAAAACTTTGCTAACACATCTTAGTTTTTGTCTAAAATAGGTTATTTGAGGAATGTACTCTTCATGAATAAACATGAACAGCTATTGCTTAACATTGAAATATAAATGTTTCCCCAAGGATTAGGCTCAACTCAGTATGTTACCAAATCAGACTTAATATCAAATATTTTAAGTGGCTCTCAACTGAAAACATACACAGACAACACAGAAACTACATTTTAAAACAAGATGATTCTAATATCTGCTTATGAAAGAATGCATAAACACTACAAAGTACTTTGGGTGTAATTTTAAAATATTTACTTGCTAGGAATCCATTTAGTTACTGAAGTGGAAGCAAAAAAAGATTGAAATTTTCCATTATTTTAATATATACTTTTTGAGGTAGCTAATTGTCTTCAAATTGATTTTATTATGTTTAACACCAGCTATTACTCTGACACAGAAAAGGGGAGCAATTAACACAGAAGTTCAAAATGAGGCCATTCCTGAAGTCTACACAGTAAATAAGATGGCAGTGTTCTGGATTCACGTGTGGATAAAGAAGTTTGATATTCTTCATGAACTAGGAGCTATTGACAACCAGCTCAATGAATGTGAAACAAATGATTGTTTTCAGATTTCACTGGGATTTTAGAAGCAAACAGAAAACCTCACAGCAATGCAGTCTATATGCCACGACAAAGCTGTAACAATTTGCTCTGGAAGACAAGGTTGACTGGAAAGCAAAAGAGATGTGAAGGAGGATCAGCCATCTGAAACCTGCTTCTGTCTCTCAGAGGTTGCATTAAGGCTGTTTAGATTACCATCATGTTGTAATGCAGACTACTAGATTATACGTTTTCCTTGGGAAAGTGGAAGGAAGAGTACGCTATGCAAAGCAGCTATTCCCATGATTGTTTCCCTGCCTTTCCTCATCATGTACATCCCAATGTGCTCACAGTCTGGGCAACATGCAATAGAAGTGGGAGATATTTAGTGGAATGGGAGGATAGGTATTAGAGCTGGCTCTCAAACTGGTCACCTGCCTCCATGCACTTTAACTTCACATAACTCCTTTTATTCTTATTATGAAGCAGATAATATGTGTATTGGAAAACAAGTAAAACAACAGTTCTTCCAATGAATAAGCAACATGAAATCTATAAGTAGGTTTCTGTTTACTACTGTCTGTTATAACAGCATGGTTTTGTTATGGTTTTGTTACTGTGCATCTGTAACGTGCTCTGAAAATCAGCATAAGCATGGTGTTACAATATGAGAAGAACACCTCCAACTCTCCTCATTCCTCTTTTTACTGCTTATTACCTTGATAATGATGCGGAATTTAACAAGAATTTATCAATCAGTAAGTTATCCCTAGTACTGCTGTCTCACCTGAATGCAAGCTACTCTGGTTTTCTTCTCCCTAAGAGAATAAAAGTGGCAAGAAGAAATGAAAAGATGGAAACATGAAAAAAATGAAGACATTACAACTCTCTATTCTGATCCATAGAGCTAAAACTCTGATAGCTACAAAAAGTCTCCCAGGCACTTTCAAATTGGCCTTCTCAGGGCTCTGCACAATCATTACTGATTTCTTCCAGGAATTGCACTGCCTCAGAAAAGAGCAGTCTGTATTTTTTCACATTACCTCAATTACCTGTTTACCTGTGCTGCCATCAGCAGCATGCATGGCTCTTGTAACACTCTTAGGTCGTCATTAAAACAGTGAATACAGTCACATTTTGTACACTGCGGTTAAGGAAAAACCACTGAATTCAGTTTTGCTTTTTTTTAAGGGAGAAGTATGGGGACGAAAAGACTCAGGGAACTGGGGGGCAGGAGAAAGAGAAGCATCCTTTTTTAAAAGCATCAAAAACAACACAATTAGAAATTGTCCATTTAGATGCCAACCTGACATATCAGCTAATCTACGTTGGGCCCCATTTTGAATGAGAAACAAGTATTTTCTAACGGTACATCTTTACTGTGCAATTTATATGGAAGGAATTTTGCAATGCTCAAGTTGGTAGAGATCTAAATGGTATTTTCCTTCTTCTCCAGCACAGTTTAGTTAGAGCATTAAAATGCTTTCATCTACACAAAATAACTTGTGTATCTGCTTTAAATATGTTCAGTCTGTTACACATAGAAGATAAAGCCAGATGTTCTAGATATTTTATGTCCTTAACCCCAACAAAGCTATAAAAATGTATTCTATGATCTTGAGTACTTCCACTACATAAAATTTGAGTAGTTCACATTTTTTGGATACAGTATCATGTTTGCTCATTGTATTCAGAATAATATTAGGTCATTGTATGCTACTCTATCAATTCTAAGCTATCTACGTCTGCAAGTATGTAATTAAACCATTTCTTAAAAGACAATGTACTTGTAGTAAGCAATAGTTTAATAAATGTAAGGAAACAAAGCATCAGCACCCCTTTTGAGCTACTCAATTTATTTTAAGGATTTCAATGTAACCACAAGTTTCCACTGTGTAGAGCTCTCCAAAGCAACTATGTTGTGGGCTGAATTTTTTCATGCTTTATCTCTGAAATTTACTGAGTAAAAATAGTTCAGACAATTTGAAATCCAAGAATAAGAACCTCAATTTTCCTATTGGAAAACACAGTTGACTTTTCTGTTTTGTTTTGTTTTGTTTTTTTCAAAGAGCCTTTTGGCCAAACTGGCAGTGAAGAAAAAGTTGAAACTGGTAGAAAGTATCTTCTACAGCAGAAAAGCCTCAGCATTCTGGTGCAAATGAATTATTATTCGACTCTGTTGAAAGTCTTTTTTAAAACCCATGACCGCACAGTGTGTTCTCACGAGAAGCACCATCTAGCCTCCAAGTACTCTGTTTAGAGTATCGCACACTTGTATGTGACTAAGATATATTGCAAAGAACGTAGTGAAGGTGGGTGTGAATAACATACACGGAACTACTCCTCCCAAAGGAGAGGGAAACAAGAGGAGGTGGAGCCAAGTAACCAGTACAGCATTTATCTTTTCCTGGGTAGGAGTAGAGAACGCATAGGAACAGAGTATCTTCCTACATACTTACTTTTTTTTTTATTATTTAAAGAAAAAGAAAGGGTGTTTCAGAAGATATATACTATATTCAGATTTACCACACAGTCCCCAGAAAAGCTCAGTAGAACATTTTGTTGACCTGAGCTACCTGTTACAGCCAGCAAACAATTAAGCCATGATTAAAAGATGTACATGCAGCGACTCTGCTGTTCAGAGTCCACAGCTTAGTCAAACACCTTACCAAATATCTTTTCAGGATACAAAAGGCAAAACCTTAACACCCAACCTTGGTTACAAAACCTTCCATCAATAAAGTCAAGACAGGAGATGAGTGCTAAGCTGCACATCACTAACATAGAAAAACATACTTGCAATACATACAAATTTAAAATGTAATTCCTTCTCAAAACAAACAAACAAACAAAAAAACCCCATACGTTTTCTTTCTCAGTCATCAAATCTGAAAAGGCCATTATTTTTCTGGAATGCTTTTAGTGCATATGCAACAGGAAGACAAGCATTGACTACTATGACTACTTCACGTATGAAAATTACTAACATAGTTCCTTTCAGTCGTCTCCCAAAATGGAATAAAAGCAAGAGGCACGTTCATCTCTTCTTAATTACTCTTACAGGAGGAGAGGCTGCACTTACTACTAACTGTAGCTATAGAGCTATAGCTGAACGAAGGCAGATCTCTTGACCAGCAACCTCCTAAAACAGGGTGTGCACATGTTTAAGTTTCTGTTCCTACTAAGTGATTAGCTGGCACCGCTAAGAAATCCAGACAAGCGTAAAATGTGGGCAGCATAACAGCTGGTTCTTACCTTTTCTGGCTGGTCTTGAAGAAGAGTAGAGGCTTTGTAACCCAGCTGTAGCAACATCGCTTCTGCTGCATTTCTTTTAGCTACTTTCTTGTTTGGGCCTGTTCCAGTAGTAATCTCATTGCCTACTTTTACCTTAAAAAGAAAACATTGATCAGAACCATGATGAATGCAAGACTCTTTAATATCACCATGTAATAATCTTGCCAACCTATCAATAACTGTCAGCTCTTTTGATGAAGATGCCATCTTGGAAAAGCAAGAATAGAGCAGAAGGGGACTACAATACCATTTCACGCAAAGGAGCTTGGTTAGATTTTTCAGAAGGTCCTCAAACTGATACCAAAGAGAAACATTTTTCTCTATCCCAATGCACACACAGTTGTCTCTCTCTTCTGCCACCCTCTGTGCCAACCCCAATCTCCCTGCTTTTTCATCTTCCCTACTCTTGCTGGCCCCTCTTTCTTAACGCGGGAAGCGCTGCATGATCTGGGCTTCCTCGTCCTTGTGAGAGCATTGCCAGCAGCAGCTCCCCAGCATCATCAGAACAGTCTCCATAAGAACAGAGACACAAACAGTGACCTGGAGTTTTAAATGAAAGTGGTTTCTAAAGAAAGATGAAAACCATGTTTGCGTTTCTTCTCCTTTGTCTGTAAGCAACCGCAAGCAACACGGGGGGCTGGGGCTGCTTTCTCTTCCACGCTTACACTTGACAAGCTTTTATCAAAATAGTCTTTGGAAAAAAGGCTCCTCATTGGACCTGTGGTCTGTACTGAACAAAGAATTTCTGACAAACAAGATGCCTTTCATAAAACTAGGAGAAATTAAAACCTCAAAACAAAAACAAATTATAGACAACGGATATCCACAAAGAGTGAGGCTCTAACTTATTCCTTGGGTTTGGTACCATTCCTGAACTCCTGAAGCTGTATGTGTCTGGTTTGTGATACCAGCACTGTCATTGCTATTCACATACGCAATAGTCATAGCTTTGATAGCTACGTTTCATTCTCTCCATTAAGCCATTTTATTTGCCAAACTTCCTCTTAAAATAGCATATAGTTTCAAAAGTGTGTTAAAAAAAGGAAACCAAAATAAAATAAAAATCATAAAATAGCCAAGGTGAGCTGAATAAAAGAAACCTTAGATGTCAAAGACCTGAAACAGTCTGTAATGAGCTTTAAAAAAATTGTAAAAACAGGCACACAATTGTTAAACAAATACTAAATGTTATTTTGTAATTTATGTCATTCAGAAATTATTCACTTTCCTCAAATTATTACGTATATATTTTCCTAGAAGTTTTAATTTTTCTTTACTCAAATACCTATTAATTCTACATACAAAGACAAGGTTGTAAATAATTAATAATGATCATTAATATCCCTTCAAAGCACATATATAATTAAACAAAAGATCTGTCTACCTAAGCAGAAATAGTAATAATCTTGAAATAAAAATCTTATGTTCTATGCAGTTCTGCAGTCACAATTAGAAAACAGCCAATCTGCTACAAGTTTACATGCAATAAAATTGAGGGACTTTAATGGGACAAGACAAAATTATAATTTATAACATAGCTCACAATAAATCAATGCGCTGCTATTTCTCAGACCTGTAAAACTGGTTTAGCTATTATTATAACCTCTATCAAGGATTAAAGGTCTGATTTTTTAAAGAGCTTTCTGAAATTAACTTTGGGAACAGAACACCAACTAATGTCATCAGAGGTTTTCTTCTGTTTATCTAGTGGTCAAGACAAGTAATTGGATCCATTTCATCACATCTAAACTTGCTCTTTGTGTGACAGATAAAAATGAACATATTATCTCTGGATATTTTACTTCCACATTCAATTAAATTAAATGAAAACATTGTTTAAGTAGTTTATACAAAGACTTTTTATTCTGATAAGGTTTTTTGCATGTCAATGAATCCACTGAGACTTCCTCTGAAGGTGGGAGAAACAGCAGTATGGTTTTAGTGTGAAAATATCACAAAAGGGTAAAAATGGGGCTACAGGGTTTAAAAGCCTACACAATAAAGCAACTGATCTACGGAATTTCTTTGACTCTTTCTTTCACAAGTCTTCCTAGACAAGGGAATCATCTACATATTCGCTGCTTTTCAGATTCATTCAAACCAAAGATTTTGCCATTATTGAGACTCCTACAATTGAAAACCAATTTCTCAGCCCATCTTTCTCATACTGGACTGCATTACACAGTACTTTTCTGAGGCCTCACACAACCATCTCTAACTGTGGACACTCCCACGGGGGTCTGAGCAAGGGAAAAAGGATGGTCTGTGGCAGGATTACTCTTTTTCAAATACTTTCACGTAGCATAAAAAGATGGAAATCTAAGTTGGATTTCCAAGACGGAAATCAGAATCTGCAACAAAGATATTCTGCAATATCTTCTTTTGCTTCAGAAAGAAAAATAACAAAACACCAAGACCATGGAGGTCCAAGGAAATGAAGATTGCTAGCCTATCCTGATTCACATGAATGAGGGACTTAAAGATTTATGTGAAAACATAACTAATTTTCTGGAGGAGGAAGTGCTGGAACATCATGAATTCTGCTTGTGATCAGAAGCGACATTTTGGTGTGGTTTGTCGACAACAAGTCAAAACATATTCAGGTATGCTGTTCTGAATTGTTCTGGCACAAAAATACCCCTGAGTGAAAATACAAGAGAAAATAATTCTTTCCTGTTCCTGATCTTTTTTAACCTGCTGTTGTGCTAGCTAACAAAATATCATGGTTATATCAAAGCTTTGTGAAGGTTCTTAATTAAAAAATTAAAGAAACATTAATGATCTACTGTTTCTGTATTAGGTACAAAGCCATTAACTAGACAGGCTAAAACACATGATGGAAGGGGTTTTTTTGTGGTATTTCAGAGACAAACAAAACCATAAAGAAACTGAAAAACTGAAAAGATTTACAATGCTACTTTTTTAAATGAAAATGCTTGGTAATATGTAGATATTCATATTTGTATTTCAGAATACTTGTTTGTATTGCAGTTCCCTGATCAACAATAGCAAAAAAAATTGTCAAAAGACAAGTAAAAATAAATCATGAACTATCACAGAAAAAGACAGAAACCATCAGGTGAAATAAAAATAAGTAGTGTATAAAAAGTGCAAAAGTGCTACAAGAAAAGCATCTAGAAGGCACAAAACCTAATTGCCATTTATTTCACCAAGACAAAGAAGAAAGTTCAAACAGGTTTTCTGATACAGTATTTCATAATTTCCTCATACAACTGACCGCAAAGCAAAGAGGTAAACACAGAGAGATCCGCTTCATATTACGCTACCATTTTGCTTAAGTTTGAACATAACATAGCAAGGGTATTATCTCTAATGTGACAGCAGATGATACCTGCATAACAAACTCTCGGCGGCGAGGCATTCCTCTCTCTGAAAGAAGAACATACTCTGGCTCCTTCTCCTTTTTGGCCTGTTGGATCTGAGCCAGACGACTGATGGGATTCATTCCTTGACCATATTCTGGTCCAGTCTAAAACAGGTTTAAAAGAAAGAACCATTATTTCAGCATATACCCATACAACTACTATGCTGCTTCAATAAACCATTTATTAAAGTTACCTCCTCTTTAATATCCCCTTTTAGAGATTAAGAAGTAAATTTCTTCCCATCTTCTGATCATGCCACAGAAGATAAGAATCTTCAAGCTCAAAACTGTATCAAAAAATACGCACCTATTGTTTGCCACTGCTGCAGGTACTGCGCACACCTAGCATCTGTAAGCTACTACTACTTTCATCTATCTATGGAGGACCTATGGGAATGGATAAAAACTAGCACATTCATCAGTCAATTATATCTCATTGTCAAAAAAGATTTGCCATACTGTATCCTTGGCTGCATCAAGAGAAGTGTGGCCAGCAGATCAAGGGAGGTAATTCTGCCCCTCTACTCCACTCTCGTGAGAACCCACCTCGAGTACTGTGTCCAGTACTGGGGCCCTGACACAAGAAGGACATGGACCTACTGGAGCAAGTTCAGAGGAGGGCCATGAGGATGAACCAAGGGCTGGAGCACCTCTCCTATGAGGACAGGCTGAGAGAGTTGGGGTTGTTCAGCCTGGAGAAGGTTCCGGGGAGACCTTACAGCGGTACTGGAGCCTTCCAGTACCTAAAGGGGTCTACAAGAAAACTGGGGAGGGACTTTTTACAAATGCAGGTAGTGACAGAACAAGGGGAAATGGCTTTAAGCTGGAAGAGGGTAGGTTTAGATTAGACATTAGGAAGAAATTCTTTACTGTGAGGGTGGTGAGACACTGGAACAGGTTGTCCAGAGAAGTTGTGGATGCCCCTTCCCTGGAAGGCCAGGTTGGATGAGGCTTTGCGCAACCTGGTCTAGTGGAAGGTGTCCCTGCTCATGGTAGGGGGGTTGGAGCTAGATGATCTTTCAGGTCCCTTCCAACCCAAACTATTCTATGATTCTATATAACAAGGAAGCTGCTTCTCTCAGGCTTCCTGCCTTCCTTCTCAGCACTCCTGCCTTCCATCCTACAATTCAGCTAAAGGTGTAGAAGGTTTACTCTGTTAGCATGTCATAGGAATTCAACCTCAAAATACTTTTATGTAGGGAAGCTAGAGAAAAATATCTCCAGTGGCTAGAAATGTTGCATATGGTGAGCCACCCACAAAGTATTTCAAATGCTTAACAGACAATACTCCTCACAACAACATGTCAAAATGTATGGTTGGAGGGGGAATTGATCTGATGAGGGGGGAAAACAAAAGGACTGAGAGACATGTCTGTCCAAGCTTACACAGCCAGAAGAAAAACTACAGTCCTTCCAAACTACCTAGTTCTGAAGGTAGTCCTTTCATTATGTTATCACTGTCGTGGTGAATGCTCTCTCAAAGCAAATAGCTATGAAAATATTTGTTTGTAGATCTTAAGCAGAGGAAATTAAGACCCCCCCAAAATTTATCTGAAGTCATATTTAACGGATTTATATACCATAACACAAAGAATGAACTTGCAAATCACAGAATCACAGAATGTT